>NC_056741.1:309981894-310101894 GCF_019279795.1 Protopterus annectens | reverse complement strand
TGTCCCTCCAGCATGATCTGTTGATTGTGGTAATGAAGTTGAGGTCTCTGGAGCGTGTGGTGCGGAGGGACTGGGATTTCTTTAGATGTAGCATTTCTGACAGAGCTGGGTCAGGCATGGCTTTTTAAGTCAAGATTGTCTCTAAGTAGGCGATATAAGACAGAGAATAGTTTGAGTTTTTTTAGTCTGTCCACATAGGACAAATGTTTAAGGCCTAGGATCCTCTTTGTGAGGTACTTTTTCAGCCTCTCCAGTTGCTGCAGGTGTTTAGTGGAGTACATGCCAAATGGAGCATTGTACTCAATGATTAGCCTAATGAGGGAAGAGTAGAGGGAGACAATGATCTCTTTCTTCCTGGATGCAAAACCCTTAGTAATCAGATGTGCCACATAGAAGGACTTTCTGACCACAATGGCAATGTGGTGGTCAAAAGAGAGGTTGCTGTCAACCTGTGTTCCCAGATCTCTTATAATGCCTTTTGTGTTCAGTGGACTACCATCAATGTGGTAATTCATGAGAATTGTGTTTTTCCCAAAGGGGAAGACGACACATTTTTTGGCATTGAGCTTAAGGCCATGGTTCTGACACCAATCGTTGGTCTTAGTGAGGCCTTTCTGTAGGATGTCAACATTACTCGTGCAGTTAATAATAGCTCCCAACTTGCAATCATCTGCAAACGTTGTCAGCCAAATTCCCTTCATGTTGGCCTGGACTTCAGAGAAGTAGATACCAAACAGGAGAGGACCCAGGACCAAACCCTGTGGGACTCCACTTGTGACTGGTCAGCAGTCTGACTTGGAGTCAGCTACTTTCACACTGTGGGTTATACCTGTGAGCCAATTTGCAACCCACCTAGTGATATAGGAGTTGGTGCCTAGCTTAGTGAGTTTTTCTATGATTCCTGAGTGGGGAATGGTATCAAAGGCCTTGGCCAGATCAAGGTAGGCTGTATGAAACACCTTGCCTTCATCCACAGCTCTGGTGACTGACTCAAAGAAGCTGACAAAGTTAAGCAGGCATGATTTACCCTTCACAAAACCAAACTGTGTGGGATCCAGAGTTTGGAGATTACCTATATCCTTGTTTATTAGGTCCATGATGATGCATTCCATAGCTTTGCATATCAGTCTCATCAGGCTAATGGGGCGATAGTTCCCAGGGTATGTAGTCGCTCCTCCTTTGTGGAGAGGGATGACTGTAGCAGTGCCCCATTTGGTAGGGACAAAGCCTGACGTGAGGCTGTGATTGAGCAGGGCACACAGGTGAGGTGCCAGTTCACTCTGTAGTTCATGTAGAACACAGCCAGGGATATTGTCAGGTCCCATAGAAGCTGTATTCTTGGCCTTGGACAGTGCTGTTTTAACCTGTGCAGCAGTAATACTGGGTGCCTAACAATCTACTGGTATTGTTCATAGGTTCATAGGTTCATACTAGGCTATCTGCCCTAGGGCATTTATAAGCCTAGCCAGAGTGTGTGTGGCTTTCACCACCCCTTAGGATGAGAATACTATACCCATTAGTTTGCTGTGCCTCTGTCCAGCAGTGACACAGAGATGATTCCCGGGGTAAACCTACGATCTCCCATCCACTTGTCAAGATTTCTCTTGAACAGAGTCAGTGAGGGGCTCTGCCTCACATGGACTGGGATTCTGTTCCATAGTGTAGGGAGTCTCTGGGTGATGAATCTGTCCCTCCAGCATGTCCTATTTATATCCGTGTTGAGGTTTAAGTCTCTTGCTCTCGTGGCTCTGGTGGATTTGGATTTTTTGAGGTGGAGCATGTCCATTAATTCCGGGTTGGACATGGCCTTGTATGTCAGGCACAGATCACCTCTGAGCAGACGGTATGCGACTGAATAGAGCTGGAGTTTCTTCAGTCGAGCAGCGTATGACATATGTTTGAGCCCCTTTATCCTTTTGGTGAGGAACTTTTGGGGTCTTTCCAACTGCTTCAGGTGTCGGGTAAGGTACATTCCGAATGGGGCGTTGTACTCAATCATTGGTCTGATAAGTGAAGAGTACAGGGGTACAATGACCTCTCCTGATCTGGATATGAATCCCTCCATGATCAGGTGGGCAATGTAGAAAGTCTTCCTAACCACTTTGGCAATGTGAGTGTCAAAAGAGAGGTTACTGTCAACTTGGGTCCCCAGGTTCCTGATAACATCTTCCGTGTTTAATGGATTACCACCTATGTGGTAATTAGGGGTTACCTTGTTTTTCCCAAAGGGTATGACTATACATTTTTTGGCATTTAGCTTAAGGCCATGGCTCTGGCACCAGTTATCCATTTCTATGAGACCTCTCTGGAGGATGTCTGTGTCTGATGGAGTGTCAATTATGGTGCCCAGTTTGCAGTCATCTGCAAATTTTGTCAGCCACAATCCCCTTATGTTTGCCTGCACTTCAGAAAAATAAATGCTGAACAAGAAGGGGCCCAGGACTGAGCCCTGTGGGACACCGCTTGTGACTGGCTTAGAGTCTGACATGGCACTAGCAACTCTAACCCTGTGGGTTCTGTCCTTGAGCCAGTTTGCAACCCATCTTGTGACATATGGGTTTACATCTAAGCTGGTGAGCTTTTCTATGATGCCCGAGTGGGGTATTGTGTCGAACACTTTTGCTAGGTCAAGGTAGGCTGTGTGAAC
This sequence comes from Protopterus annectens, assembly GCF_019279795.1. Classification (NCBI taxonomy): domain Eukaryota; kingdom Metazoa; phylum Chordata; order Ceratodontiformes; family Protopteridae; genus Protopterus; species Protopterus annectens. Next base: position 310,099,247 of record NC_056741.1, on the reverse strand, counting down.
TGCCTTACCCTCATCAATGGCCTTAGTGACTGTTTCGAAAAAGTCGACCAAGTTCAAGAGGCAGGATCTGCCCTTGACAAAGCCAAATTGGGTAGGATCCAGTGTCTGTAGGTCCCCAATGTCTTTATTTATGAGTTCCATTATGATCCTCTCCATAGCTTTGCAGACAAGGCTCATCAAGCTTATGGGGCGGTAATTTCCAGGGTCCGTAGAAGCACCGCCTTTGTGGAGTGGGACCACAGTTGCCGTACGCCATTCTTTGGGTACGTATCCTGTAGTAAGGCTAAGATTAAACAGCAGCCTTATGTGTGGGTTTAGTTCCTCATTGAGTTTGTGTAGCACAAAGCCGGGGACACCGTCCGGTCCCATTGATGCTGTGTTTTTTGCTTTAGAGAGAGCAGCTCTCACCTGGGCATCTGAGATATTTGGGAGGGTAGACTCTGGTGGGATAGATATTTCTCCTTTTGGGGGGGGGGGAGGGAGGGGAGAAATTTGCACTGAACCTGTCTGCCAGTATGTTGGCAATGTCTGTGGGTTCAGTGATTTTTGTATCATTTTGGAGTAATTCTGAGCATATCTGGGAGTTTCCACCCAGGTTTCTAACATAGCTAAAGAAGGCCTTATGATTGTCTTTTGTGTCTTTAGCGATTTTTCTCTCAAAGTTGGCCTTGGATGATTTTATGAGTGATCGTAGTTTTTTGCTAGTATTGATCAGAGATGCCTTCCTTTTTAGGGATTTTGCTCTGTCATGTAGTAGCTTTCTCCTCTTGTTGTAGAGTTTGTTTATGGCTGGGGTTCACCAGACCGGGTGCCTGCCTTTGGTGGAAAGGGTCTTGATTTTATTAGGGATTGCTTGATCCATACATTCCTGGAGGTGCTCGTAGAAGGCATTTGTAAGGGATTCAGCAGCGTGGGTTGTGGTTTCCACTGGCTCGGGGGCCTTGAAGGATACCACTCCAGTCTTAAGAAGTGTGAAGTTTGCTTTTGAGAAGTTCTTCACTGTGGTCTTTTTAGCTGGGGTTGGGGGCGGGATGTGGATCTCCAGTGAGATTAATTTATGGTCTGATCTCACCAATGAGGGATATACTTCCGGTGTGGAGCATTTTGTCCCCATGTTTGTGATGATCAGGTCTAGTATATTTTCTCCTCTTGTGGGAATGGTGACTAGTTGTTCCATAGCATTTGAGTTTATGAACTCCAGAAACCTTTGGGCTAGGGTGTTGGGGCTTGAGTAATGTTCCCAGTCTATGTTTGGGTAGTTGAAGTCACCCAATATGATGGTGTTTGGAGAGACATTCATACTCTCCAGTGTCTTCAGGAAGGCTGTGTGGGTTTCCTGAGTTTGAGAGGGTGGTCTGTAGCATGCTACAAACTGTAGGGCAGTTTTACCTATGGTTAATTGCACCTGGATGGTTTCCAATGCTTCGTGCGTTGCCACTAACCTGGAGGTGTGGGTATCCTTTATGAATATGGATACTCCTCCTCCTTTTGTGGTTCGGTCCGGATTTTGGGGCCGGAACGCATGATATGAGGTATAACCTGATAGTGCTGGGGTGCTCTCAGGAGCCTTGAACCAGGTTTCAGTCACAGCACAGACATCGATGTTCTCCATACTGAGGAGGGCTTCGAGGGCGTGCATCTTGAGGTTTAGACTTCTGGCATTGAGCAGTATTACCCTTAGTTTTTTTTCCATTTTTGTTTTCTAGGGCGGTAGGTTTATCATTTGAGCCTTGCCTAAAAGGCACTATGGGGTGGCAAGAGCCTTTGCCAATATCCGGAAGCCCAGGGTGACAGGTGCAAACCGTCCCTCATGCAGCGTGGCTTGTCAAGCATGTCATCCCAGGCAGACAGACATTGGATCCCCTTAGAATGACACCAGTAATTAAGCCAATTATTAAAGCTGATAATTTTGTCTCTGTATTGTGGCATAATTCTTGGTGAGGGTAGGATACTGCTCAGGGTCAGGGTCATACCGGCCTGGGCTATATAATCTGAGAGCTCCTCTATGTCTCTTTTCATGTAGTCCAGGGAGGTACGTCTCAGGTCGTTCACACCAGCATGGACAATGACTGAGTCATACTTGTACTTGCTGTGGAGTGACCTGAGTGCTTGTGTTATGTGACGGATTCTAGCGCCCGACAGGCAGCTTACTGTGATCTTTTCCTTGTTCAGTCTGGTGAGTGGGACATCAGTGTGTCTGACTATGGAGTCACCTATAACAAGTGTGTCTGGCATTTTGTTTGGCCTTAAGGGCTGTGACTGTTTAGCACACTGACTTTGAGAGCTATGTGTTGCATGTCTTATGTCTTGAGGTGGCAGTTGCTTGGGTGTCTGCTTTGGAGGCCTCTGTAGTTTTGGTAGATTTTTGATCAGTGCCTCCGAGTATGTCTTTGTGTGTTTATGTGTTTGTTTTGCAGTTGTGATAGTTCTATGTGAAACTGGGTTTGTGGTGTGCGTGGTTTCCTTCTCCTCCTGTCTGGTCTTGCCAGTCCTGAGTTGAGAGAGCTCAGCCTCCAGTTTGGCTATATAGTTGCATCTCTCACATGTATTTGTGTTTTGTGGGAGAAGGAGTGGGTTGTCTGTGTACATGAGGCAATTGTAACATTGCCTCAAGATGCCAAGATTCACCAGCTGAACAGGAGAGGACGCTAGCAACTGACCCTTCGACATGCTAGAAAAAGTGAAAAAGTTTGCTGTGTAACTGAGTCAGAAGGGACCTATAGGGAAATGGGTACTCAAGGGGATTCTAGGCTAATGTAGTACTTTGTTTAGTATATAAGTACTTTATGTATATAAAAATGCTTTAGGAGCAAGTGCTGAGCTTTTGAGATAGAGAATAGACTGTTTAGATTGCAAGTAGAGAAGTTCTAAGGGAAAAATTGAACAGCAGACTTTACAGAGCCAGAAATAGTTTAACCTTGTTTAACCGGCGCTGCCCGATGGTGCTCTATGGGCAACTCCGCACTAAATCACGCAAAAGCTCGCTAAAGCGGGCTTTATAGCAGGGGGTTGAAAAGAGCTAGGAATTGACCCAAAATGGCCAATAGACTACAATTTTCTGGCTGGAACCACTGCTCTAGGGACAAATAGGCTGCTCAGTGCTCCCCACTCCCACTGGTGAACAAAGAAGCTTCCCTTTATCCAAATAAGGATACGGAATAGCACAGGAACCAAGCCAAAGCCCAGAGATCAGCAAACTCTGAAGACTGGACTATTCTAGTTCAGTAAGGCGGGAAAACAAGATATTTTTTGCAGAAAACAGAGGAAAAACAGACAGTAAATGCTATAAATACTTTTAAACGGCTAGCGCACTTGAGTGTGTTAGCCTACAGGTAAAATTAAGCAACAAATAACTTTTTTAAAGGTGCAAAACAGTTAATCAACACAAAAACAGTTTAAATAGAATGCAGAGCTGTATAAACAGGCGAAAATGCAGTCGCTAAGCAGTAAATAATCAAAAAGCCAGAAAAAAATACTTAGATCAGGAAAAAGTCACTCTTTTGCTCTCTGCTGCTTGTAGAACTCTGCAGGACACCACAAGGAGCTGTGCTGAGTTTAATACAAGCGAAAAAGCGAGCTAAAGCGGCTTTATTACAGGGGGCTGAAAAGAGCTAGGAATTGACCCAAAATGGCCAATAGACTACAAGTTTCTGGCTGGAACCACTCCTCTAGGGACAAATAGGCTGCTCAGTGCTCCCCACTCCCACTGGTGAACAAAGACGCTTCCTTTTATCCAAATAAGGATATGGAATAGGACAGGAGCCAAGACAAAGCCCAGAGATCAGTATTCTAGTTCAGTAAAGCGGGAAAACAAGATTTTTTTTTTTTTTTTTTTTTTTTTTTTGCAGAAAACAGAGGAAAAACAGACAGTAAATGCTTTTAAATGGCTAGCGCACTTGAGTGTGTTAGCCTACAGGTAAAATTAAGCATCAAATAACTTTTTAAAAGTGCAAAACAGTCAATCAACACAAAAACAGTTTAAATAGAATGCAGAGCTGTATAAACAGGCGAAAATACAGTCGCTAAGCAGTAAATATTCAAAAAGCCAGAAAAAAATACTTAAAACAGGAAAAAGTCACTCTTTTGCTCTCTGCTGCTTGTAGAACTCTGCAGGACACCACGAGGAGCTGTGCTGAGTTGAATACAAGTGAAAAAGTGTGCTAAAGTGGGCTTTATAGCAGGGGGTTGAAAAGAGCTAGGAATTGACCCAAAATGGCCAATAGACTACAAGTTTCTGGCTGGTACCACTCCTCTAGGGACAAATAGGCTGCTCAGTGCACCCCACTCCCACTGGTGAACAAAGAAGCTTCCTTTTATCCAAATAAGGATATGGAATAGCACAGGAACCAAGACAAAGCCCAGAGATCAGCAAACTCTGAAGACTGGACTATTCTAGTTCAGTAAGGCGGGAAAACAAGATTTTTTTTTTTTGTTTTTGTCTTTTTTGCAGAAAACAGAGGAAAAACAGACAGTAAATGCTGTAAATGCTTTTAAACGGCTAGCGCACTTGAGTTTGTTAGCCTACAGGTAAAATTAAGCAACAAATAACTTTTTAAAAGTGCAAAACAGTTAATCAACACAAAAACAGTTTAAATAGAATGCAGAGCTGTATAAACAGGCGAAAATGCAGTCGCTAAGCAGTAAATAATCAAAAAGCCAGAAAAAAATACTTAAATCAGTTATAGCAAATACAGTTATAACAAATGCTCTGAAATATACTTTATGTTTCCAAAATGTTTGAGAAGGACAGTCAGAACACAAGAAGGTTCAGGCGAAAGAGAAGAAAACAAAAAAAGTTTTGTTTTACTTTTTGAAAGGGAAAAAGGAGGAACAGAAGGCCTTATCAAATGTTCTCTCTGTATTAGGCAGAATGAGCTAATGACACTAGACTGGGAGGTGTGTCACAGTAGGGGCGGGCAACTGCAAAGCCACCTAGTATAAGAGCAAGACACCAGAGAGACAAATGAAAGTTTTTAAACAGATAAGGATTTGTGAAGATACTGAATAGACAAAGTGCTTTATATATATTAAATTTAAAAAAAACAGTAATCTGTAAAAATAATGTGACTGGTCCCTTGGTGGGGGGGGGGGGGGAGGTGAGGGGTAAAGTTAGCACTGAATCTGTCAGCCAGTATATTGGCAATATCTGTTGGCTCGGTATAGGAGGTACCATTGTGAAGTAGCTCAGAGCAAATCTGGGTATTGCCGTGGAGATTCTTTACATAACTATAGAAGGCCTTGTGGTTTTCTTTATTAGCTGCTGCAATTCTGCTTTCATAGCTAGTGTTATAGGACTTGATGAGGGATCTCAACTTTTTGTTGAGGCTGATAAGGGAGTTTTTTCAGTCTTGGGACTTAAGCTTATTCCACATCAGTTTCCTCCTTCTGTTGTAGAGTTTGTTTATGGAAGGAGACCACCAGATTGGCTTCCTTTTTTTGGAGGAGAGCATCTTGGTTCTGTTGGGTATTGTGAGATCCATGCATTTGTGTATGTGCTCGTACAGTGCATTGGTGTATGATTTGGCGGTCATGCAACTGATCTCCATTTGCATGGGTGCTGTGAAGTTAGCCACCTCTGTTTTTAGGAGCCAAAAGTTAGCTTTGGAGAAGTTTTTCATGGTGGTTATCTTTGCGGGTGGGGGGGATGTGGATTTCCAAGGTGATTCATTTGTGGTTAGGTCTAACCAAGGAGGAGTTGACTACTGGTGTAGAGCAATGGTCGCCCTTGTTAGTAATGACCAGGTCAAGGATGTTGTTACTTCTAGTGGGGATAAGAACTAGCTGGCCCAGGGCATCAGAATTAATGAATTCCAGGAAATGTTGGGCAAGTGCATTGGTACATGAGTAGTTTTCCCAATTAATGGAGGAGTAGTTGAAATTACCCAGTATGAGAGTGTTAGTTTGGACTCTAATATTATCCAGGGTGCTTAGGAACATGTAGTGTGAGTCTTGGGACATGTTTGGGGACCTATAGCAGGCTATGACCTGAATCGCTGTCTTACCCAATGTTTGCTGCACCTGAAGTATTTCAGATGAGTTATGTTGGGTTACTAGTCTGGAGGTGTGCACGTCCTTTATGAATATGGAAACATTGCCGCCTTTGGAGCTTTGGTTCAAGTTCTAGGTCTGAAAGGTGTGGAATGAGTTATAGCCTGGTAGTGCAGGGGTGCTTTCTGCTGCCTTGAACAAGGTCCCTGTTATGGCACAAATGTCGATGTTCTCCATTTTAAGGAGTGCTTCGACCAAATGCATTTTGAGCTTCAGACTTCTAGCATTGAGCAGCATGACCCTCAGATTGCATTTGTTTGTAGTTGTTACGGTGGTAATTTGGTCTTTGGAACACTGCCTAAAAAAAGTACTATAGGGGTGGCAAGAGCCTTGGCCAGTATCTGGAAGCCCAGGGGTGACAGATGCAGGCCATCTCTGGCAAAGTATCGAGGTCCGTCAATCATGTCATCCCAGGCAGACAGCTACTGTATCCCCTTAGAATGACAACAGAAACTTAACCAGTTCTTTAAATCAATCATTTTCTACTTGTAGTGTGGTAAACTTCTGGGTGATGGTAGGATGCTGCTCAAGGCTAAGGTCATACCCGCCTGGGTTACATAAACTGAGAGCTCCTCCATGTCTCTTTTCATGTAGTCCAGGGAGGTACGTCTCAGGTCATTCACACCCACATGTACAATGACAGAGTCATATTTGTACCTGTTGTTGAGGGACATGAGTGCATGCGTTATGTGGTGGATCCTGGCGCCTGACAGACAGCTGACTGTTACTTTCTCCTTATTCAACCTAGTGAGTGGGACATCAGTGTGCCTATTGAGTCACCTATGACTAGTGTGCTGGGCATGCTATTTTGGCTTAGGGGCTTTGGTTAAGTGGCATGCTGTTTAGGAGAGTTATGTGTCTCGTGATTAGTGTTGTGTTGTGGTGGTTGAGTGCGCTTCTGCCTTGGAGGTCTCTGCTGTTTGGGTAGATTTTTATTGAGTGCCTCCATAAAGATGGGTGTGTGGTTTGTGTATTTATGTGAAGGCAGTGCTGGTGTGTGTTCTAGAGGGCTATATTAGTAAAGGGTTGCAGGGCCCTGCAAAAAATGTTTTTAAGATATGCTTGGTGCAATAAACTTTTTCATCTAAATGTGATGTGTTTGTGTGTGTGTGTTTGTGTGTGTGTGTGTGTGTGTGTGTGTGTGTGTGTGTGTGTGTGTGTGTGTGTGTGTGTGTGTGTGTGTGTGTGTGTGCATGAGTCGTATGTCTCTCTCTCTTATATATATATATATATATATATATATATATATATATATATCACCAACATAAAATCCAGCACTGCTCCAAGTCTATTAAACACACACTGAAGGAGCAAAAATCCTTTATTCCATGGCTTGCAGACAATAGATAATCCAAAACCAAACCGGTTTCACCCTTTATGCATCATCAGTGGATCAAGAAACAAACACCAGTCACCATTTATACGTCTCCCTTAAAGAGACATATCACACAATATCATACTAACCTTATATAGCCAAAACAATATATATTTTTTAAAAGAAAGTAAATAACACATATAAATACACACACATATATATATATATATATATATATATATATATATATATATATATATATATATAGATACATACACATATACACACACATACATACATACATATACACATATATATACACATACATATATATATATATATATATATATATATATATATATATACACATATACATATACACATACATACATATATATGTATACACGCATGCATATAGAACTAGCAACATAACATACAATTTACTATAAGTTCTTATTCAACCTGGCCTATACAAAGCCCCTAAAGTCAAAATCCACATCCTTTCCTTTTAGTCCAATATTTGATGTTTTCTATCGTCCCCTATAATATTCCTATTTATTGTATCTATCCCAAAAAATATAAAATGGGCTGTATTATGGTCAATTGTATGTTTATAAAGTGCACTCCGTACTCTTTGACATTTAATGTCACTAATATGTAATGCCACTCTACTTTTAAAAGATTTCGACGTTTGGCCTACATAGAATGCCCCACATCGACATATTGCCATATATACAACCCACTCTGTTTTACACGTAATCAAATATTTTATATCAAAAACTTTAGAGGTGTTAATAGATGTAAACGATTTAGTCTTAGGGATAATATTACAATAAATACATCTACCACACGGATTACAGCCTATACTTATATTTTCAATTTTCTTATTCTTTCTCATCTTCTTGTACCAAGAGAGAGGCTCTCCAATATTCCTACCTCTTTTATACCCAAATTTACAATATTCACCCAAATAACTACCAAAAAACTGGTCCTGTTTTAAAATGTACCAATAATTATTTACTATATGTCGATGTTTGAACGTATTAGTTCCAAAAGTAGTAATTAACCTACAAGGAACATTCTCATTCCCAACCTCAGATAGATCTCTAGATTCCAAATTTCTTTTCATACTTAAAACCTTTGACATTTCCTTATCTATATCCTTCTTATTATAACCTCTTTGTTTAAATCTAAAACCCATGTTTTTTATTTCTTGTCCAAATTCTTCCTCATTACTACATATACGTCTAACTCTCTGTAGTTGATTTCTTGGAATATTTGATATAATATGTTTTGGATGACAGCTATCTGCCCTCAATAATGAATTTTTAGTAAATGGTTTCCTATAAAGACTTGTCCCTAAGGTACCATCATCATTCAAAACCACATGTACATCTAAAACATCAATAGCTTTTTTCTCTTTCCTATCAACAAAAACAATATCAAATACATTGAAATTTAGCTGTATATATAAATGTACACACACACACACACACACATATATATATATATATATATATATATATATATATATATATAAATGTACATATATATATATATATATATATATATATATATATATATATATATATATATATATACCAGTACACACACACACACACACACACATATATATATATATATATATATGCATGTATATATATATATATATATATATATATATATATATGTCATGAAATATCTAAAACTCAACATATCAAACCTCAAAATTTCTCAGAAGAGAGCACACAACACTGAAAACTCATAATATCAAATCACAAAATACCTAAAACTTCTACCTAACTAAAAATATCTTATATCATTCACCCCAGCTACAAAACCTAGACTGACCATTGCCTTAGCAGTAATACTGTTAGGGAAAGGTTTTTTAGCAGTGTAATTTGTAGGGTTAGGGTTAATGGCAGGGGTTGTATTAGGGTTAGCTCACAAGTATTCTGGGCAGGGGGGTTTAGTTTACTTTGCAATTGACAAAGATTCTTGCTTTAGTTGCCAGCCAAGCCATTTCTCAATGTGCGCTACTGCTCTTGGCTGAGCCAAAACTGCAGGCATGCACTGGTGCTTACTGGCCAAGAAGGTGCAGATACAGACAAAGATTAACCGTTTATAGGTTTGTTTCTTCAAGAAATTCTTGATAGATTTAGAATGGACATGGATACTGTAATGGCTTTAGTGAGTCTGTGTGGTCTATCGATGGAAACTGGCAGGTTGTGGTAATAAATAATGGTTCATACTTTACTCTGTATTTAGAAATGAGGTGAACATTGCCTACCATTGACTGGACATGTAGTTGAGTGATCTAGGATTGGAAAATAATTTATCTTTGAATTGTATGGGTTGTTTGAAGGTTGAGAAACCCCTTGTCATTTCTATTTTTGGAATACCAAAGGTCCACAAAGCAGTTGATGATTCACCTTTGAGGCCAGCTGTGGCAGTTGGAGGATCTTATACTGAGTCTTTTTCAAATACATTGACTTCAAATTGAAATTTTTTTAGTGTTATTTCACATGTATTGGTGGACTTTCGGCATTTGAAAATCTTGGGTGTCACAGAAATTAAATGATGTTTGTAGTTTTATTTCTATTGACTTTAAAGACTTATTCTTAGTGATACTGCATGATAAAGGACTTGAATGGTTTTTGTTTGCCCTGACGGACCACAGCAAATTACCCCCTGATGAAATAATATAGTTGGTATATTTAATGGTTATGATACTGACAAATAATTTTGTATTTTTTAAGGGGGAACATTATCTGTAAATAGATGGAGCTGTGATGGGAGCTGCACTTGCCCCTATATTTGCAAACATAATCTTATGGAGGTGGGAAACAAACTTTGTATTTAATTTAGTATTTTATAAATTTATTTACAAATATCTCCATTTTTGGATGACATTTTTCTGATGTGGATGGGAGGCAAGGATGATGATTTTTATAGTTTTTGGAATACATAAATGGTTAAATTACTTTTTTGATGGTCACTTGTACCACTGACGAAAGAGGAATCAACTATTTAGATGTTAAACATGAGTAAGGACATGACTAGTAGATGATATGAATCAACTATATTTAGGAAACCCTCCTACTCCAACAGATTTTTATATTATAATTCCCAACATCCACGTTGGCAGAAGATGAATTTGGTTAAGGGACAAATTATAAGATTCTCCAGATTATTTATTTATTTATTTATTTATTTAACATTTGTTAACCGGGAAAGTCCGACTTGGAACAAAGCCAATTTTCAGCGGAGGCCCGGGGAGAAAGGCTCCAGATGCATGTCTTTGCAATATCTGATGACAATGAGTTTAATATTAAATTGAGAGTCGTGAAAGACATTTCATTGAAGCATATTGTCCTTTACCCTAAATCGAAGAACTAATAGAGGAATTTAATCAAACTAGAAAAGATAAGATATAAACCCCTGTGAAAATTTCTGGAGATGACTTTGAATAAGACCACACAGGTTTGTGATGGAAGTAATGCAATAGTTCTCTTCTATCATAACAAAATACACAATATAGGAGAAATATTACATAAAAACTGGAGGGTAGTTGTTGTTTTCATTCTTTATAATGAGTTGGGTAAAAAACAAGTATAGTTTATAAGAAAGGGATGAATTTGAAATCTCATTTTCAGATTAATAAAGAACTAATATGAAGGGTGCAGGAAAGTTCAAATGTGGCCAGTGTTTACAATGTAGATTTATTATTGTAACTAGGAATTATAACAGTAGCAGATTAACCTACAACTATTGCTACTAATGGAAGATATAACTATAGAACAAAAGATGTGGTATATTTGGCTTCATGCCTGTTTTGCCTAGAATTTTATATTGAAAAAAATGGAGCAAGTTTTCAGGCAAAGAATATATCAACATTGTTATGCTATAAGGAAGGGGGACCAAAAGAATGTTTTAAGTAAACATGTCAGAGTATGTAGATTTTTTTATTATTTATTTATTTATTTATTTTATCTTGGAAAAAGTTTACCCAAATTGCAGAGTAGGAAACAGGGAAATTGTTTTAGAAACCAGCGACCTCTATTGGCAGATATTATTAAACAGCAGACAAACACCACGTCTCAATGAAAAACCCTCCAGCAACAGCTTACTGTACTCAGAAGGGGATGTTATGAATGAATACAACCATCTTTGGAATGTTTATTTTAAAGCTTCTCTACTTATATTTACATTGGTAACATTAGTCCTTTTATTTAAGAGTTTGTGATATGAATATGAATGCCATCATTGTATTTCAATTGGATTGTCAATTGATTTCTTGGTTTATGGGTGTTCCTTATTGTTTATTTAAACAGCATTAAGTACTGGTTATTTTATTCTGATGAAGTTCCATTTTACTCTGAAGTGAAAGTGCTCAATTTAATTTTAGTAAAGTACCTTTAAAGGAGCCTGTTGATACTAAGGTATGTATAGCCATCACTATACTTGACACCTGAACCTTCCAAAGACAGACTTGGGACACATTTCGCATTTCACAGGCTTCTGCCTCAAGGATACTTCAAGAGTTCCATGACATACTCGTGACAGATGTGGATCAGTATATTTATCTGTCAGTGTCACCTCAGGAACGAACAAAACCCATGCAAGCTTCTACATGATGGCACATTTCTGTGATGTGCCTAGAGTGAAAGATTGCACCCACATGGCCATTATGGCTCTGCCTGGACCACAAGAGGAGTGGTACCAAAATATGAATGGATACCATTCTATCAACTGCCAAGTAGTGTGTGATGTATGGGGATGCATCACCAACATGGTGGCCCAGTATCCCAGCAATGCCCATGATTGTCACATCTAGAGCATAAGCTTACAATGCTGCTTCTTCCTGCTTTGGAGGATGCTCCATGGTCATCTTGTTGGTAAGTAACATTTTCAACTATAATTATGTCAGTAGGTATAGTTTTGAAAATGTATTGCTTAGTACTAAGCAATTCTTCCCTTGTTATGTTTCTCCTCACCCCTTTTATTTTCTTGTCTTTTCCAAGTGATGGAGGCTACCAACTCAAGCCATGGCTCATGACACCAGTTCATAACCCCAGGAGACCTGCCAAGGAAAGGTACAACACTGCCCTATCATACATAGATTGTAATTGAGCAAGTGCTTGGCCCACTGAAAGCCCATTTCTGTTGCCTTTATGAGTCTGGTGGTGCCCTTAAGTGTTACCCTGCTATTGCATGTAGGACATTTATCATTTGTTGCATTCTGTACAACATGATCATGTGCTGGTCTGGTGGTGAAGTATCCCACAATGGCAGTGCACCTCCCACTATTGGTCCTTCCCCTAATGGCAACAGTACTGGTGGCCAGCCAGTAGCAGTAGTAGTATGGGACCTCAAGACACAGGCGCATGCACATTGCACAGATGTGCAGGCAAGTAGGTGGAGCCTAGTTCATAACTATGGTCCATGACATTCAGGTTAGTGTTACCATTATTATCAAAAACAAAAAGAGTATAATTGATGCATGCAGTGTTATGTGTGAACTATGCTATGTGGTGCAAGGCCTACCATCACGGTACATCAGACATTCCTTCTTATCTTTATAAAAAAAATCTTTTTTTTAGGTACAGTTATCTACTTTGCATATTAATTTTGGTAAGTGGCAGCATGCATTCAGTGTCATGTCTGGTTGCTCATTGATATCTGTGCAGTGAATTACACTGGAAGAAAGCAAAATACCGAATATAACAATTTCTATTGTATTGTGATATGCAGTTAGTTTAGGGGCCTGCAGTGAAATATTCACGTCATATGTTTAGCAGTATTATTACTTCTGCAGGAACTTTTGTTAGCTGAGAATTGCTCAGGGAGGATTTGAGTTAGTAACTGGAGGAAATGTGTGTATGTTGGTACAGTATTCCATCTTGTAGTTTTGGGAATATTTTATGTGATGCTCACCACTGCTACCAAGATGTGATGGCCAAAAATATGTGTCATTCCCATCCTGGGCCAGTTATTAAGGAGCCTGAATCCTCATCACTGACACTGGAGAGGGACATGCACTTGGAATACAAACGGATAGTCTCAGTATTTCCACATGCAGTCATCTCTGCATCAAGTACAATTTCCCTTACGAGTACACAGGGGACACACTCAGCATGGGGTCTGGATGTCTCTATATCTGTCTCCCTCCAGATCCCAAATAAGACTCCCCACTGGTACAGCTGTAGGGTTAGGTGCTCAGCTGTGTGTCCAAGCCAAGTCCTCCAGTACCCTCTCTGTAAACCCAGTGCTTTGTGTCCCAAGTAGCTGACATACACACACTACAAGATTTAATTGTCTCACACACACACACACACACACACACACACACACACACACACACACACACACACACACACACACACACACACACACACACACACACACACACACACACACACACACACACACACACACACACACACACACACACACACACATGCACACACCTGGGAAAAGCTGGCACAGATTACCCTTTCTACCAGCTTTGCCCAGACTATAAAGTAGATTCACTGCCACCAGCAGGACTATAAGACTCTTACAAAGGGTGTCCAATTATACTGACTAATATTAATACTAATACAAATGGTAGTTGTTCACCAAGATGGTTAGGCCTTCTGGAGTGGCCCACACAGTGTCACCAAATAAATATAAGCATACTTAAAGGTTAAGTACTTTCTACAAGGATCAGCCATGATAAAATTTTAAATATATTTAATAATAAATAATAAAAGTACATGAAAATACTGAATATATATTCACAGTAAACCACAGAGTTCAGATCGCAGGAATTATTGAATATATACTCACAGTAAACCACAAAGTTCAGATCACAGGAAATATTGAAAAGAACATTGACGGACAGACTCATACAAATAAAGAAAAGCAATATATTCCTGACTGACTCTAAGACAATTTTACTGTTCCCTAGTTAAGTTACTTACTATTGCAAGGCAAGATGCTGTGGGTGAGGGTCTTCCTAGTAAGGCTTCCAAAATGGAATACTCACTACTCTGAGATCACTCCCTGTAAAATATAATATCCAAGATTATTTGCAGAATGACCTCATCTGGCACCTGACTCTAGGTTCCCACAATATCTCCTTTTGAGGTTTGAGACAGGACTTTAGCAGAATGCTACAATACACATTTAGAGCTTTTATGGCACTGCCTAGGAGCCAGAAACATTTACAACACTCCCCCCTTCTCTACAAAAGCTAACAGATAATGGCTGCTCCCAGACCTACCGCCATCTTGCCCCATTCAGTAGTGTGGGGTGACATTTTAATGGTTTAACAGCTCATTTACATTTCCTTTATTTTTTTCTTAGCTGGTTAACCTTTGATGTGCCAGTGCCCTCTATTAAAACATAAACATTTAATTCAGTTGCCATAATACATGTACATTTCTGTTCATTTCAGCAGGGTGCACTGTTGACACATTTTAATACAATTAACTGAAGCAAAGCTCAAAAATACATTTTCAGCAGAAGCATCTGTACAGATCAGTTTGATATACTAATGACATATAATTATTTGCAAAATTCCAGCTAGCTGTGCTGGCATAAGTTATACATCCACTGCCTTACATTGTCTGGCATGGCTGGCAGTACCTCCTACTGTCACATTAGTTTTCACCTAAAAGGAAAATTGTGTTAGATTTCTTATGTCATGTTCTGCTGTCTCGGTACGTTTTTAGAGATATATAAGAAATAACTTTTTTCTCTGAAGGAACACATCAGATTAGTTAATTCTGTCATAAACGTCAACCCTTGTGTAGTCAGAAGTACTAGTAATCATCTTTTATGCCATGGTGAGGGTAAAGCGGCTAGACTTCTTGTGTTGCTGGCAGGATTTATTATACTATTGTAATCATGTATAGTAAGACCTAAATACTGTTCTGTATTGTAGTCTGCATATTCCTCTCCCTTATTTTTAACCTTTTCACTTATTTTAAACAGTAACATTAAGCATGTCAAATAGATGGTGCTCAGCTGTACCTTTTCATATTTTTAGTAGTGGCACTGTGCAGCCTGACTTTAAATAGGTCAAATGTATCATACACAGTGTCGTCGAACATAGTGTGGTGATGGTGCTCATGATTGTGAGGAAGTGTTAGCCAGTGAGCCTGATACTGAGTCGGCAGTGACATGATCTACTGAATGCAGATGATCCTACAGACATTGATCTTACACAGTGCTGTGTGACCAAGACCTTGACTGAGAAGTTCTGCTACATGTAGATGAAGGCTGATAAGGCCTGCCTTCTTGATGGTTACATCCCCCTCCCACTTTTTCTAGTATTTTCCTCAGAATTACACGGCATGAAGCCATCTCTGTTTCCACATGGCCAGACAGTGCAAGGCATTGTTCTTTTACACAAGTGTTTCCACTGAATCTGGTAGATCCTGATTAGTCTATACATGGAGGTGGAGATGGCTTCTGTGTGTGCTACCATACTGCATATGAATGTGATTATGTGAGATGCAGGTCAAGTCACCAAAGTTCGAACACAAACAAATTAAAAAACATTCACCAATACTACCTGCAGAAAACATTCAAAAAAAAATTTTGCAGGGGGCAAGCCCCCTCTGAACCCTATATGGGGTGACATCCTCCATACCCTGTGGCCTTACATATCTATATATATATATATATATATATATATATATATATATATATATATATACACACACACACACACACACACACACACACACACACACACATATGAACTCCAAGGTTGGTGAAGAAAAAGGCAAACTCCACTCTCTGTAAAAGTAGTTTCACTGAACAGTATTCATTCTTTTTGTGTTTGCCAGAACTACGTTCATCAATCTGACATGCTGCCGATCATGGCATTGTCCTTCTTCTCTACCATTCCTATTGACAAATCCTAATGTACACTCTGCAGTACTCTGAACATCTGTAGCTGACTCTCTGTGGCAGTGGACTGCACCTGAACAATGTCCTGACACATCAGCTGCTGGGCAGCCAAGGCTTTTTGTATTTATGGAGCTTGCTGTGACATTTGCCTTCAGCTGGCACTCCTTTGCACAGATGTTATAGTGGACACTGCTATCTCTGAGGTGTTTCTGTGGGCCAGCAATTACTGGTCTTGAACTACATGGGGTCCCACCCTGTGCCGCCTGCAATGCAATTTCCTTATCTACTTGACTCTCTGAGCATGTGTCACTACATGCAGTGTTATGTGTAGCATGGTGGCTTAATGTATCTGCTGCAGGGTGTTTGATCTTGCCAATAAACTTGCCAAATGTGTGCAACTGTCCTTTGGCTGTGTCATAAATATGGCAGTTATGATATCATTGTCAGCAGCCATTCTACTGTCAACATCTCCCTGCTGTACTGGCACAGTGGAACTACTAGCTTCTGCTTCTAACCTTGTGAAGGAGTAAGTGATGACATCATTACTGAGACCTTGGTTCACAGTCCTGACTTAATTATAACGAGGTGATGAGCATACTTACCGTGCATCTCTGGCTACTTTCATGCATAACAGAAATGGAAGGAATGTCATGTATTATTTGTACACAGCTATCCTCTGCAGTACTTTTGGGTATGTGATTTTTGTCATGTCTTGGAGTACTCCCTTTTCACAGAGGCACTGCTATCTTGAAGTTGAGATATATGAGTTTGGGGTATGTGGGGGCTTACCCCTCCACATCAGAGGAATGGGAGGGAAGGGGTTCAGGAGGATTGCACCCTACAAAAAAACAAGTTTAAAGGAGAAGAGCATTGTTCAATATTCACTCATCTCCTACATTTTATGCCTTTTTTTCAGTTACAAATGCCACCATTTCAATAGGGAGCCCACCTTATCACTTATAGGTTCATAGGTTAATAGGAGATTATTAGGCTAACGGCTCAATAGCCCTTACAAGCCTAGCCAGTTTTACCTAGATTTTACTCAATTTTCTATCCCTAGGGGAAAGATAACAATGGCCTGTAAGTGGGGGTTTGAATAGTCTTACAGACTGCCTCTGTCCATAATGGACAAGGGTGCCACCCCAGCAGTGAATTTGCAATTTTCCATCCATTTGTCCAGATTGTGCTTGAAGATGGTCAAGGAAGGGTTCTGCTTTATGTGAATAGGAAGCCTGTTCCAGAGCAGGGGCACTCTGGGACAAATATCTGTCTCTCCAGCATGATTTATTCATGTCAGAGATTGGGTTTAGATCTTTGGAGTGTGTGCATTTAGTTTTGAGAATATGCAACATTTCCATCAGGGCTGGGTCAGAGATTGCCTTGTAGGTCAGGCATAGTTTTTATGTCTCTATACATGGATTTGGAAGACTTATGGCTGTATTAGTTAGTTGCCTCAAAGGGCACAGTAAATAAAATTAAAACACTATATTAATTAAGTGGTTTGCCAAGGTTAACAACTATTGTATCATAAAATATTGCAACCAGCACAAAATTGTAGGGAAGAGGGTATAGGAGAGATGATATTACAGTCAGCACAAAATTTAAGTCCTGTACCTGCTGCAGGAGTCATACCTCTGGAAGCTTGAACAAGCAGCATCTGGCACAGTGTGGAAGAAGGTGGACATCTGGCAAGCATAGGGGACCACCTGTCATCCCTGACAGGGATATTCCTCTCTGGGTAGCAGTGTAGGGACACATATGATGGCCTGCAGAGGTGGAGAGGGGACCAGCTGATCTGGTGGGTGCTGCATGTATAAGAGTTTAAATAGTTTTCCTTTTCTCTTTGTTTTCCCTTTATCTTAATAGTAATGAACAGTACCATATTGTTATATGTATGCATGTATAAGTACTTTAAAAGCAGGCATGTGCACCAACATATTTGTCTGTCTAGCTATCTGTCTATCTATGCAAACACAGCCACCAGAGGTCTCCCCCCATGTCCCCGAGGTCCATCACTCCAGGTCCATCATGCAATGGGAACATTTGAGATTCTCCAGACTGGAGTGAAACCTCCTCCAGCACCTCCTAAACCCCCCTCTCCTTCCCACCCTAATTGTCTATCCTATACCCTCTTCCCTACTCCCTTCATCAACTTCCCTCTTACTGAAAATTTTGAAACATTGGGGTGGGGTCTATTCCCCCAAAAAACATAGTACCCTTCCTCTCCCACTGTAGATCATTGTATGTATTGTACCTAGTCAGCCACTCTAGCTAGACAGCACATAAATATAAGTTACTGAGCACGTGCAAGATCAGTGCCATTTTGTAGTCAGCCAGACTGAATGCAAGCATGAATGGAGATATACATGCAAGTGTGTTTGAAGCAATGAATCAGTCACTTAGCTTAAATATATGTTCCAGTTACAGCTCCTGCTGTGTTTATGTACAATAGACAACTTGAACCCCTCACAGTGCCTCAGTGTCTCATATGAATACACGAGACATGCGACATGGTAACTCACAAACCATGAGGCATGAAGTTAGAAGTAGAGGAATATACAGGAGCGAACTCACAAACTGGTCAGTGGTTATTCAAAGGTACTTAAACTCATTTAAATGATTTTTCAGTCACCAGATGTGTGGCGAAGGATTCAAAATGTTCAAAATAATTACAGAGAAACAAAATGTCTAAAATTGCAACATATTGATAAAAGTATTCAAAATAAATGCAAAAGTTTTCAAAATAATTTCTGAATTGTTAAAATGTATGAAAAGATTAAAATGACTGCATTTTTTACAATGTAGTACTTTTTCGCATTAACTAAAATTTTTCAAAGTATCTGAAGTGTCCAGAGTGTTCACAATGTTTGCAGTGTTAAAGTGAAGGCTTTTCAGAGAGATTGTTGTGCATTTGAGCATAATTACAAGTACCTCATCTATGCTTACATTTAAATTTATTTTGTTGTTATGCAGAGGGATTTCGTAAACCTGGACCAATGATGTTTGATAATAATGTTGATGAGAATAGGCGAGTGTTTGAGCAAGAATATGATATTTTCATACAGATGCATTTTCTGATAAAGACACACATATGAAGGAATTCATACTTCTTAATTTAGCTGACTTGGAAGCCATTGAGAGGAAACATTTATTTGTGTATGTACCTACTACATATGCAGGGGAGGGGGAGAACCACCATATTGTGATACAGGCTGAAACATGGGAAGACCCTGAGTGCTTAAAATGTCACTTTAGAGAAATGTGTAACCCCCAAATATTATAATGGAAAGGCACATGTTTTACACAAGAAATCAAAAGCCTGGTGAAACTATAGCAACATATATTACCAGCTTAACAAATAAAGCAAAAACATGTTGATTTGGTGATCTGAGAGATGAGTTGATAAAAGACAGGCTTATGTGTGGTGTTAATAATGATGCAATGAGAAATATTTTGCTTTGAGACAGTGATCTAACGTTGAGCAAAGCCATTGAGATTTGTGAAATATATGAGCTTACAGAAAAGCATACGGATATGCTTATGAATGAGAAAAACATGCATGTAGTGTCTGTCAGTGTGAATTGTGATAGTGTACAACATAAAGCTAAGATGAAAAAGAAATATAAACCGAATGGGGCTGTAACACTCAACCTCATTGCTAACTGTCATAATTGTGGAGGCAGTTATGAACCTAACTGACCAAGGCCACATTCTCATCTCACCACTGTAAATCACTGAAACAATTAGTGTAGCTGGAATTCCCCCACCATCTCTCATTCACCCAACTAACTACTGTGCACAAAATAATCTATAGACCCACAGACTGTCCTGCTCTCTCAACTCTACTTGCCAAATACCATTCCAGCAGGCATCTAAGATCTGAAAATCATCTACTTCTAAAAGTAGATAAGCCCACCTTACTTGCTGGTCAACTCCTCTATGCCTTCACTATCGCCAAACTATGGAACTCACTTCCGCCTTCTATAAGAAACACAGGCAGCACCACCACCTTCAAACAACTACTGAAAAATCATCTCAACTCTTCCTGGCTATGTTCCTGCTCTATAACCTAACCTCTTCACTCTCCTTATATGATTACTAAACTCCTATGTCTTTTGCTACTAGTGACTGATGATATTTTCTCCATATTTATTTTTATCTTCACTTGTTGATACTGGTACAATAATACTGATCTCTGTTTATACCACTCTGATTGAATTCATTAAATTCAGCTTTAATGTATGTTTTCTGTATATATTACTGTAATCAAACAAACTTGATTCCTGCTTTTATGTATATATTCTGTATATGTTACTATATTTACTATCTGTAACACTGTTTCTGCTTCTGTACTAATTAATGTTTATATTTTTTCTGTATCTCATTGGAGCTTTTCTCCCCGGGCTTCCACTGAAAATGGGCTCTTTTAGGCCCAGTGGACTTATCCCGGCAAATATTGCATCAGCACAAATGTTTGCCAAAGTAAAAGCTGGTGAGAAACTTGATTCAGCAAAGTGTGCAAAACTAGTTGCTTATGGTGGAGAAGAGATTCAGACTGATGGTGCAGTAGTTATCACATGCCATTCTGCTGGGAACATCTTTGACTTGCAGTTTTATGTACTTAAAAGACGCATGCAGTCATTGTTAAGCCTCAAAGACAGTTTGAGAATGGCACTGATTTAATTTAATAAAGAGGTCCAGCATGTTAAGTCTGAACAGCCACGATAGTTTTACATAGAACATTTTTGGTGAATATGCTGATATTTTCACAGATGAGCTTGCAAACTTTCAGTCACATATTCCATGAAGTTAAACCACGAAGTAAGCCCATTTGTTAGACCAGCAAGAAAGGTTCCGGTAGCAATGCGGAGCAAAGTAAAAGCAGAGTTTGACAAAATGGTGAATTTAGGTGTAATAAGCCTAGTAAAAGAACTGACTGAATGGGTATCCTCCTTGGTCTTAGCTCATAAGAAAAGCTCAGATGATATTCGAATATGTATTAATCTGAGAGAGACTTAAAGCACTTAAACGTCCTCATCATCCAACGTGCGCATTAGAAGAAATAGCCTCTCTCTTGCCAAATGCCCCTGTTTTTTCAGTCTTAGATGCACAAACTTAATTTTGGCAAATTTCACTGGATCACAAATCTTTATCGTTAACTACTTCCAGTACACCATTTTGTTGATACAGATTCTTGAGAATGCTATTTGGGATAAATTCTACCACTGAAGTATTTCAACATGCGATGGAACACATTTTTTCAGGTTATCTATGTGCTATCATAGTAGATGACATTATTGAAGGGGGCAATGGTGAAGTCGAACATGATAGAAACCTCAGAAAAGTTGAAGACCATGCTCGTGAAGTAAATCTTAAACTGAATCCTCAGAAGTGTAAATTCAAACTGAAAGAAGTTACTTATGTGGGTCATTTGTTTACCAGTTCTGACTTAAAACCAGATCTGTCTAAACAAGCAGCAAATCTTGAGATGCTAGTTCCAGTAATTCTCACATCTTTACAACATTTTCTTGGTATGGTCAACTATTTAGGAAAGTTCATCCCAGACCTGAGTGAGCTTTCAGCACCCTTATGTGAGTTGACTCACAAAAATGTAAACTGGTCCTGGCTGGAACACCGAAAAGCAATTGAAGATCTGAAACAGAACATTGCCAGTCGACCCACATTGAGGTATTATGATGTCCACAAACCTGTATGTAACTCAAATATGTCCACAAAACTGTATGTAAAGTATGGTCTTGGTGCAGCATGTCTTCAAGAAGGCAAACCAGTAGCCTATTACTACTGAGAACCACGAACTACTGAATAGCCAAAAGCGAAAAGCCACCAACTGGATGTAAAATATAAATTTATTAGAACCAACGAACTTCAAAATGAACAGACTTTAAAAGTAACAATCAAATAACTTCAACTACACAAACGATCAAGAATAAGCACTTATATTATAGTATATTATAGTATTTATGTAATATAGGAATTCCTAACTATATATACATGAGGAAAGTCAAAATATTTTCAAACAGCCATTTTTATATTACTGGGCATGCTCTTTTTGTATGAGTCATGTGAGCGGGATTTTTTGAAAAAAGAGAAGGTTATAAGAGGAAGTGATGTAATTTAATTGATTGTCTGATGAAGTTTAAAACCTTTTAAACGAAAGCGCTTATTCTTGATCGTTTCTGTAGTTGAAGTTATTTGATTTTGTTAGTTTTGAAGTTCGTTAGTTCTAATAGATTTATATTTTACATCCAGTTGGTGGCTTTTCGCTTTTGGATATACCAGTAGCCTATGCATCCAGAACTTTAACTCAAACTGAAGTGCAGCATGCACAAATTGAAAAAGAACTTTTGGCAGTAGTGTTCACATGTGCGAAGTTGAATGATTATATTTATGGCAAATCTGTTCGAACAGAGACAGATCATCAACCTCTAATGACAATTCTGAAAAAGCCAATACTTACAGCCCCTGCACGCCTGTAACACATGATGTTAAAATTGCAAAAGTACAAATTCAATATTGTCTATACAAAAGGCAAATTTCTATACCTTGCTGATAGTTTGTCAAGAGCACCCAGACTAGTATAACTTATCAGTAAACAATTATTGATTCCAAATGCAAAGAACAGCAGAATGGTCAAGACTCAACTTTTGTAAAAATGCCAGTCACAAATGTTAGTACTATGATAAATCCAGCAAACCCCTCAGACCATTAAGACAAGGAGAGATTGTGAAAATGCAAACATCTAAAGGATATGACTGAATGGGAATTGTCAAAAATATTTGTGAAGAACCGAGATCTTACATCATACAATCTGATGGACTGGATTTCAGAAGGAATTGAAGATACATATTGCCAGTCTCCGAACCAGTGATGCAGCAGATTGCCTGTGCCAAAGTCTCTATTTCTCATAGCGACTCTACACTTCTTCAAATATCAGAGGACAGTTTATCTTCTTCAAGTAATCCTGATGTCATACCCAAATTTCCAATTGTAAAAGACTCCCGAGACTGCCCCTGTTTCTAAGCCCAGTCAAAGGTTTTATGTGACCAGATTGGGTAGAATTTCCAGACCCATTTCGAAATACACAGCGACTTGGACTTGAATTCATTTGGTATTAAAATGTTGATGTGATATCTAGCTTGTAAAATATCTTGTTCTCCTACTGCATGTCGAACAAATCAAAGAGGGAGGATGTAGATCATTGTGTGCATTGTACCTAGCTGGCTGTAGCTAGGTAGCACGTGGAAGATCAGTGCCATTGTGTGTAGTCAGCCAGAGTGAATGCAGGCATGAATGGAGATGCACATGCGAGTGTGTTTGAAGTAACAAGTCAGTCAGTTAGCTGGCATGGAAAGGATAAGAAATGGTTCAAAGGTTATTGGAATATATATGACTCTGGTTCATTTGATATCATTACACAAAATTATTAGTGCATATTACATAATACCAATCAATGCTAATTTGTATTGTGATTTCCATGCTGAAAAACCACACCAACCATCATGTTCTATAGATTAAATGTATTTCTCAGTGAAATGCGAGTCAGTCATTAGTGGTTTAGATCAAATGCGTTTTTGATCAGAAGTGCTACTGTTTTTTTCTTGATCTGATGTGCTTTAGATCAAGTGAAACATAACTGTGTGTGTGTGTGTGTGTGTGTGTGTGTGTGTGTGTGTGTGTGTGTGCATTTATAATGTCAGTGAAAACTGAAGTGAGAAAATGAGAAGAGAAGGAATAACAGCATAAACATAACGCGTAAAAGAATAAAAAACAAAGCTACTAGGCTACTGTACCATCAGTCATGAAACATGATAAGGAGGAGAAGCATAACAAGTATAAAAATGTTATAGTCAATGGATGCTATAGTGGTATATTCACATTTATAAGTACGCATGCCACAAAGGGCTACAGAAGTGTACACGTGTGGCACACGTGGGCTGAGAGTGCTAAGTGTGCTCATGCTTTCACTCATTCCAGTAGTGGAATGTCCAGCTCAACAGAACAACATAAGTCTGATGTTTCAGCCTTCTTTTGGCCTCGTCAGCACAGCACAAGTGGACTGTTTGTCTGAAATGTCCACAGGTGGAGGGGTTGGCTTTATTGGCCTGAATTTGTCCACAATAGACTTAAAAAGAAAAAAAAATTCATGGGCATTCAGAATTTCCATATGACTGAAACACCCAATGTCTTTATTTATTCATTATTTATTTTACTTTTGTTGACCGGGATTGTCTGACTGAGCTGAAGAGCCCTTTTTCAGTGGAGGCCTGGGGAGAAAAACTCCAACATATTATACAATTTTTATTCTAAATTAGCATTAAACAGCAATTCTACAGGATTATTACAAGGCATTAAGTAGCAATACAATGTTATACAGTGTCAATATTCAGGTGTATAACAAAACTATTTCAAGATGTATAAAAAGAAATATGCCACTAAGATGAGCATAGTTTTTGGGGTAAGTGGTTACAAAAACCCAGTTTTATCATAATGTAGTTGCATGAAGGCAAGACAATTACAATGTAATGTTTCTCTGAGGCAATTTGCAGATTTTAGAAGACAGTAGAAAGAGTAGTCAAGGAAGATTAGAGAGAGCTAGTAAGAAGAGTGAGTTAAGGGCAGAAAGTAGATTAAGGTATGAGAAGTAGGGGATGTTTAAGGAGGGAGAGTGCAGTGGCAAGACCAGTGACTTTTAAAGTGCTCTTTGGTAGCTGTCTTAAATTGTTTAGGATGTGTAAGGGTCCTGATTTCTAGTGGGAGCCTATTCCAGGCAATAGTGGGGTGATAGCTGTACATGTTGTGTCCAAATTTAGCCTTGGGTTTGTAGATTTGTAGTAGGTCTTGATTAGAGCTTCGGAGAGGTATGGAGGGAGAATAATGGGAGAAGAGAGGGGATAGTGCTGGGCAGTAGGAAGGCTGGTTCGTTTGCATATATCCCATATTACCTCTAATACAAGAGGTTTTAAGGAATCACACAGTGGAAAATCTAGCTTGACTAGATTTTTCTTTTAGATTTTACTGATTGGGTTTTCTGTGTGACCTTGTTACTCATTGTTTTAGTTTGTCAGTTAGGATATTTTGCAGGCATCCTAATGGTTATGGACATTAGCTGGGTACGACAACCCTGTGTTTCCAGAGGTTAGCCAAACAGTCTACTCTGAGGCTAAAAAAAGGCTGAAACATGTATGTACACAGTTAGTAGGGTTGGTTTTTATTGGCCTAAATTTGTTCATAATAGATTTAAAAAGGAAAAAGTAATAGGCATTCAGAATTACCATATAGCCGAAACACCCGGTGTCCTTAAAGGGTCATTTGCATATATTCCATGTTACCTCTAATACAAGTGGTTTTAAGAAATCACACAGTGGAAAATACAGCTTGACTAGATTTTATTTAGATTTTACTGATTGTTTTTTCTGTGTGACTTTGTTATTCATTGTTTTTGTGGGTGATGATGGTGGTAATATGGAAGTAGGATGATCCAATGACACAGTTGTACTATCTACAATACTACAGGGGGATGAGCCACCATATTCACCATTACAGAAGCTCCTGTCAGTACACACTAAACATGCATTCTCACCACTTTATGACTGACATCATATACCCATGACTCCTTCATGGGAGTCTGAGTTTCAAGTCAAGCCAATAGAACATCTGATATACACACCACTAGTTAGGTGGACATACATACCATAATGGAGAGACTTGTGTGTGGTGCCACAATGACTCCAGGACTGTCTCTGCTATATCTACAAAACTCAGCATTGCCAAGTGGATGTGGAGTTCAAATGATCCATTTACAGATGGTTGCTATCCCCAGCATTGTGGAGATGGTTAGGATATTCTGTGGCTTGCATGATGATGTGTGCCAACTGCACAGTGACATACACTTCAGGGACAGGAAGCACACAATGCTGCTGATGTCATTGTTGGCAAATGTTGTTACCATAGCTGTCTTCATGAGGCACCTTGGAGTCACCATCCAGTCTGCCTCCACAGACCATACAGTCCATGGTTATGAAAGGCACCACATAGGTAGAGATCAGCCCCAGATCTTCCAAGTTAGACTGAAAAGGGTGCTGTTGAGATGGCATCACTGTCATCTGAAGGCACACAACCTGCCAACCCTGGTCAAGGGCGTCACCCAGGTCTGAGGTGGTGATGCTCCCTGGTTCAACACCTAAGACATTTAATCTAGTTGAGCATGCATAAGCTTATAGTTCTTCTGCCCTTTTCATGATACCTGATGACACAGGGCCTGCCACCCATTTTCATGAGCATCATATAGGTCATGGGCAATGGTGCTCATTAACATCAAATCACTTGATGTTGCATCATGGTACACCAAGATGGTTTTGATTCATACATTCCCCACAATGGACTGCACTGAGATCTGACACTGTAAACCAGCACAGTAGACACTGCCAATGGTCACATCATGAAAGCAAGTCCCCATTATTGGAGGATGTGATCCTTGACTTCTCGTAATATCACAGGGTACGTGGTTACCATGTTTGCCTACCTATAACCCTACCCTGCATTATAGCATTCATTCACTTGTTGTTGTATCCTCCAACCTGTTCAAGTGATGATGATTGTGCCTTGCCCACTCCCTAACCTGTGTGGGTAGGGTGATACCGGATCAATAGTGTGGTCAGCTCAAGCACTGCCCAGCATGGGTGGGTGTGGTACTACATGCATCATTTTATTCTATGTTGCGTGTGCTATGGCCCATTGTTTGTCACCTCTTTACCAGTTCTGCAACGTATTGCACCCATGCCTGCCTTAGCTCTGGTACTGCTGCTAATCCTCCCTGAGTCTCCACCCTGACTCTCTGCTGCTGCATTAACCCTGCCATTATGTTCACCTGATACTCCAGTTATTTACATAATGTCCTGTTGTATAGCATGTCATATGCAACAACGATTTTGATTCATATGTTTGGACTGTATTGTAGTGCTCCTGCTGGTACCTAGCAATTGTCTGACACATGCTGCACTATGTTTCCTGTTTCTGCACTGGTAATGTTTTAGGCTATTTTACGTGTGGTCGGGGTGGATAGGTACAGGGTCATTAATTTGGAATCTAGTGCATATCCAATATTAGCAGCATCACACAACACATTATACCTTACATGTGGTTGGATATATCTGTGCATATAGATCTGTCTATCTAGCATGGGTGTGTGTACCTACCAACCGGATGACCCTGCGTGAATTCCCTCAGAAGTAAAACTGGTATTGGTATAGGATGGATATGCTCCAAATGTGAACTACCATGGTGGTGCACAGACTTGTTATAAATAATGCCCTGAGCATTACAGACCACCTGGTAGTGCAAGGCGTTTAGGTTCTTCCTGTTGATGAGTTGCAGCAGGCCTTCTATATTAGGTGGAATCTTGATAGTATCATGTTCACAATCTATGGCTCCCAGGATCCTATATCACCAAAGGCCCACATGGTGTTGACTTTCTCCTAATTTGTACTACATAACTAGATATGGATCTCAACATGTTGTCACATTTTATGGAGGAACTGGTTCAGGATTCATGTAGATGATCTTGACTATTATGTCCTCTGAAAACGCTTACTGTTTTTTATGTAGTCAAATGTTTTTATTCCTGCTATAGTTTGGTACTTTTTATATTATTCAGGAAGATGACACCTATGAATCCTTAATGTGTCCTCCATAGGTCACTGGAAGGTCCCTAGGATGGTTAAAGCTACCCATTCCTTGTGTTTACAGGAATAGGCAGAGCATGCATTCATTTTGTTCCACTTGTTCATGACATGGTTTGAATAGGTCCCTTA
Organism: Protopterus annectens; assembly: GCF_019279795.1. NCBI lineage: Eukaryota > Metazoa > Chordata > Ceratodontiformes > Protopteridae > Protopterus > Protopterus annectens. Next base: position 310,071,149 of record NC_056741.1, on the reverse strand, counting down.
CACTATCCCTGTCCACTTTGAAAATGGTCCACAGTCTGCTGGTGTACGAGCTGCTGTTGTGTCATTTGCTGTTTATATCTTCTCCAGTGGCACAGAGGGTTGTGACACACAATATTGCAGGTACTTTCATTGTCAGCAGCTCCTGATACATACTGCTGTACTACTGCTGCAGCTATTCACAGCATCATTCCTGTTGTGCAGCACAAATCACAACATTCTGAATAGAGATGCACCACCATGCAGTGCTGCTCTTTTCTACATTTCTGAATTGCTCTGTTATTTTTTGCTTCCAATGATGCATAATCTGTGTTTAGTATGTGCACTGCATCTGAAAGAATGTCTGCTATGTTGGTGGATCACTTCCACCCACTGTTACTTGCCAGTACCCCTAACAGCCTGTCTTGAGTGTGATAATCCACTGCCATGTCCCTGCAATTGTGCATACTTGGCTTCCTACTGCTGTTTTGGTTTACACCTAGGTGATGAGTGACCTGTCCACAGTAGTGAATCATGTTCCTCTTTGTCAACCATATGTTGTTTACAGGGTTGGGGTGTCCTCCACTGACCAGGAAATGTTGGGTGCCTTGTCATTGCCTCCTAACACAGCTTACTCCATTATGAGGGATGAGAAGGCTTATGTTACTGCCTATCTCACAGGTTTGTCTATACAGTTCCTGTCTTTGTACGCCACCTGCTTTCTACTTCCAAATCATGGGGGGATGCTGCCTAGCTGTGTTCCTCTGTACCTCTGAGCATACTGACTCATAGTGGTTGCCATTGCAAAGCATGGCAGAGGAACAGTGCTTTATTAGGTGTGGGGAGGATGTGATGTGGTCACGTGTTGCAACATCCTAGGGAAATAGTGACACATCAGAGAGCAGGGTTCATATCTAAATTGACAAAGCCTATGGGTGCCATAAGTAGAAGGAGTTACAAGGTGCTGTCTCTGCTAGGGACTAGATGAATGTTTTTGATTAATATACCTTTTTGGTTGCATGGATAGGGAGGACATTTAGTAGAAGTCTATTTGGAGGATATGCATTGCTTATGCACTTCTCTGCTACAGTAGGGAGACCTTAGGCTGTCCTAGCAGGGCATGTACTGCTTGTGCACTTTAGTGCTTTCCCTGTTCTTGGATACACACTCATAGAATGTGCATTCATCCCTATAAAAGACCTCATCTTACTTGCTGTGCTACTGCTCCTCATCACATTTATTCAGGCTATTGCAGCTGCAGACCAAAGGTGGCTGGATGAACAGATATGCAGGTGGTCTTGCTTGGTCAATGCTTCAGTTTGAACATACAGTGGAGTGCGCTATAGTGCATTATGACAAATGCTACTAATCTGCTCTTTCCCCTACTGACACATAGGTGTTTGGTGCCAACCAGCTACTACATCCAAACCACCCACCTGTATAAGGGGCAGCTTGTTCTGGCCAGCAATGGACACTAAAATATCCTCAACCTTTGTGAGCTAAGTAGTGCACCATAAGTGGAGGATCTATCTGTCACAATGTCCTGTGCATTTTCTTTTGCATGGATTATCATAGCAGTAACCTTTCCTCAAACCTGTTGTGGAGACCTTTTATGGCTACCCACACCATTCACATTCTGCACAAGTCTCTGCCAGACCCGGCCATGATAATAATCATCATCTGGGGCACCTTTGTTTGGAAGGTGCATGCTATGTGTGAGGATGGTCTGCAGTAGCACTTCAGTATCTCAGTAGTGAGTAAGTTAAGACTTTGCTTCCTTTGATTATTCATGTCAGTACCTGCTCAACTGTTGGCAAACTATATCAGTCAGTGGGTGTGTGTGGTACATTGTGGGCTTCAGATAGCTAACGCTGCAGCCTACCTCACCATCCATTTGGTTATCAGCAACATTTACCACTATGCGCAGCCTCTACCCACTCACATACTGTACTCATGCCCCAGCTTAACAGTCTACCTCCCCACCCCATATACATATTTGCCCCTCAAATATTAGGTTGTGAATAAGGTGAAAGATAGAATGGCCACAGTGTTGTATTTTAAATGGTACCCATATCTGGCATCCCATATTGAAGACTTTCCAACAGTAATCAAGTAATGTGCCTTTTGTTTCACAGAGCTTGTCTCCCTGCCCCCCACCACCTGAACTCTAACTTTTTATTCCTTGAGTCTATTAGTATCCTCCTCAGGAAAAAAAATAATAATTGTCATAGTGATGTATTTCAAATCGCTGCTGTCATAAGTAGGCCCCCACACCACTGACTGCTGTAATATATATATATATATATATATATATATATATATATATATATATATATATATATATATATGGAGAGAGAGAGAAAATAAAACAATGAAAACACTGCTGTGGACAGTGTGCATGCTCTTATCACCACCCATAGACATATCTGGTATTCTGCCACCGCTGCCAGTATTTTTCTTTATAAACACACATGCAACAGAAAAAAGTCACCCTTGAAGTTCACAGTGTCTGCTCTCACAATCTTCTCTTGTTAAATGTATCAAAACTGCTTGGTAACCTGCTTGTTCTGAGCAAGCAGTCTCAAGTGCTACAGTAATGGAATGTGAATTGACTTAACTGTGGCCTCTTACTGTTTAGGTGTGAAATGAAAAAAAGTACTGATGAAGAGAGTGACATCTCACTTCCAGATTAAAATTTTATTCATTTTAATGGGAAAGCTGTAGGGTAATTATTTCATGAATACAACTGAAGTAGTAATGAAATAACTGCACTTAAATCAAGGCAGAAGTAATGAATTTTACCAGTTAAAAAATAAGATATTTAAAATGTGGTAATAACTCAAGTTAAAAAAATCCACTTCGGGAAATGGAGGGCTTGCCTCTCTTCATGAGTACCTATAACTGACTATAAGCTTCTCTGCATTTCAAAGCTCTGCTGATACTATCCAGTTTCAGAGTTTTTATAATGTTGAATCTTTTTTTTTTTTTTTTTTAATTTTTGGTCTTTTGGCTATCTATATTGCAGGTATTAATGATCTAAGATCATAAATGAGAATCAATAAGGCCACCAGTTTAGAATTTTTAATTCTATCTACTTTTACCTCTTCTATGGAGATACTTTGCAATAGTTATATAACAGACATTCATTCATTCATTCATTCATTCATTCATTCATTCATTCATTCATTCAGATTACATGCTTCATCTACTTCAGGGTCTCTAGGGAGCCAGAACCTATCCAACACATATTACGGGTTAATGTTGTGAAATTAATTCTGGATATGATACAAGTGTATTGCAGGATGTCTATGGTTGCTTGCAAATACACACACACACACACACACACACACACACACACACACACACACACACACACACACACACACACACACACACACACACAAATGCACAGACTTACAAAGACACTCTACTGCATGCACACATGTACTCTTACACATACAGGTTATTTGGAAACACATTACAAAGGATTAGTCCAGATAAAATCATTTTCGCTAGCAGATATAGGAGACTCTGTCTCTCTGATCTTTATTCCTCCCACAGGGAGGGTATCAGAGAGAGTCTCCTAGATCTGTTAGCTAAACTGATTTTATCTGGCCTAATCCTTTGTACTGTATTTTTTACTTTGTATTCGTAATATTAGGCAATGCGCAAGATTTATTCTGTCTGGATTTCTACAAAATTTGTGGTACTGCAACACCCTGCCCACATACACACAAATGCGTGCAAACACACGCACACACGCACATGTCTGTGACATTGTGCTGTACTCAGTTGTGCTAAAGTACTACACAAATATATTGTGAATAGGAGTTGAACAGTGGTAGGCAATAAACAGCATCAGTTCTGTAGAAAAAAATAAGTGACATATAATTTATATCATGGGTCACAGAGCTACTTATCTTTATTACTCTTTATTACATTTATTATTATTTTAATGTATCTAATTAGACAGAGTTGTATATGCCTGTACATGCATGGATTAGAAACTTTGTGTAAAATGTTAAAGTACAAGAGGGAGAGGCTGAACTGCAAATTATCATAATTATTTGTGGGAACTAAATATGACTGCAGTGGTGGTGGTGCTGCGGTAGCGTTGTCGCCTCACAGTTAGACGTTGCCCATTCGATCCTCAGTTAGAGCGTCTTCTGTGTGGCGACATGCGTGAATGGGCGTTCCTTCGTTGAAGGTTGTGCATTAGGCCTGGCAAGCCAGCACGTAAAAATCTACTGCCAATCATTAGCGGACCGGAGTTCCACTGTGGCGACCCCTAACCGGGAAAAGCCGAAAGACACAAACAAACAAATTTGTTGGAACTAAATTTCTGTGCACGAATGTATAATTTCTCTTGCATCAAAGGAGCCCTTAGACTAAACACAACTAGGTAGAGCGACAGTTGCTATATAGAAGGAAGCCAATTTGGGGATAACAATTAAAAATATGCATAGTTGTCTAATTAATACATCAGAAGGTGAAAGTAACTCAGACAGATAGGAGAATTCTTCAAGATGACATTATAACTAGGCTAGTAATACTTGCTTTTTCTCGCCCAAAGAGAGTGAGAATGTCAGTGCAACATATTTAATTGTTGATTTTTATTGTATGTGACATAATACTTCTTCTACAGCTGTTCCCAACTATAATAACTAACTAAAGTCAGTACTGTTTCGTCTATGTTCAGGTTTTGGTTAATAAAGGCATATGAATCATTTTACTTATGAGATTAACTAACAAATAAATTAAGAAACCACAAAAGTAATCAGAGTACCATTCTATAAATCAAATACTAGGCCCATTTCGACAGATGTATGCAGTTCAAAAGCCTTGACTTCACCATAACTTGTATTACTGTATTTTCAATCAAAAAATGAAGGGCTCATGGAGTAGAGCACATATTTCTTGAAGAAAAGAATACCAGATAGGCAATGCATATAAATATCTCACCATATAATCAGGGTGTGAGGAGAAATATTTTACATACAGTGTTGTATTTCAGGAATGGGGACACACAATGAAACTGCAATGAAGCTGGTTTGGAGTCTGTCAAGCTAAAACTGTTTCTCCAATGAAAGTAGAAAAAAAGATTAATGCAGCTGGAATGATGTGATGAAAATTAAAATGTTCTCCTATTTCAATAAGTTATAGTAGGGCAAGCATGAATAGATTGTTAAAGAAAAGCAAACCAGAAGAAATTCACTTAAGACTAGGATCTGAAAAGGCACAGGAATAAGGCATAGTTGGGAAGGCCATGTATACTTCATATTTTTGCATGCTAATAACTTCACATGAGTGCATTCAGATCCCTTTTCCCACCTTACTCTCGTATTACCTAGATTGACACCTTTCTCAGCCATTGCCTATGAAATACTTGTCTCTGTCAAAGTAGACAACACTGACAACATTGCATATATCTAATGATGCCATTGCCTATTCAAAGACGGTTTTCATGTCAGACTGACATAATGATCACTGCTTTACATGAAACCCTACATGTTCTTCCTGACCTGCAAATATCCCCAGAAACATGTTGCTTATGGACAGTATCCACCACAAATCCATTCTAGTCCTTTACCTTACCATTAAATATCCTTCTTTAATAAACAGCTCAAGGATTTTTCTAGGGGTTGATCTTTTTTACTGCCACATTTTAGCTCTCTTGAATCACCCTATCCAACATTGGACTGTATAGTTTAGTATTACTGCCAGCTGTTCAGACATAATTTTATATACAGATGTCCATGAATATTGAAAGGCTTGTTTTTTTATTATTTTAGCCCATTTATTGCTTCCCTGATTCTACTGTTTGCAAAGTTTAGTGACCTCTTGTATGAGCATCAGGACACAGCTAATTAAAGAGAGTAAATTTCTACATTTGTTTCTGTTCATCTGCTGTGCCCCCTCCCCCCCCCTCCCCGATTGCTGACAGAAAAAGTCCAATAAACATCCTATTACGTCTGGCTGCACAATTTACTGGCATGAACAATGGTTGAGCTAATTACACGCTCGTGCGCCCATTCAGAATTTAAAATAAGAAAAGATAATTAAAGTTTAATATGGAAAACCTTGCTTATGTGTATTGGTAACAGCATAGCTTTGTTCATGTCAGTCATCACAGAACTCCGTGAAGTGCAACAAATTTCCGTAGTTATACTCTTATTAATTGGTAGAAATACTGCAATTTGTAGCACTTCAAATTGCAGTAGTTATACTCTTACTAATTGGTAGAAATATTACTTTGCTGCAATTCTGTTGTGTGTTGCTGTGTGTAATCCCAACGTCTAATCACAAAACTCACAGGAAAACATATTGCACAGATGATATATTAACCATTCTGTTTTTTATAAAGTACGTGTAAATGACAATATCATAAAGTAAGAAGCTTTACAGGGCATGTAACTTCTTAACAGTATCAAGTCTGACTTCTATATAATGCAAGCATGCATCTATAATGCACAGAATTTTTTATAAGAATGAGGTCACAGCACTTACTGGGAGGGTATATACAGACTGAGATCATGTAACATAAATAAGTGAATGAAATAAAGTAAACTGATCATTCTTAAATTATGACCAATCTGAGACAACACAAGATGGAGAGAGGGAAATTAAAAAAAAATAATCAACAAACATAAAAAACAGTGACCTGAGAGAAATTACTCTAAATGCTTCATGTTGATTTAAGTTATAACACAGAGCAAAGGATGTGAGTATATGCTGCAAATTGTGGAAGTAAGCCTGTCCAGAGCATATGTAAACATAGCCCTTTCACTACGGAGGTACATTTAATATGTAAACATAGCCCTCTCAGTAAGGAGGTACACTTAATATGTAAACATAGCCCTCTCACTAAGGAGGTACACTTAATATGTAAACATAGCCCTCTCACTAAGGAGGTACACTTAATATGTAAACATAGCCCTCTCACTAAGGAGGTACACTTAATATGTAAGCATAGCCCTCTTACTAAGGAGGTACACTTAATATGTAAACATAGCCCTCTCACTAAGGAGGTACACTTAATATGTAAACATAGCCCTTTCACTAAGGAGGTACACTTAATATGTAAACATAGCCCTTTCACTAAGGAGGTACACTTAATATGTAAACATAGCCCTTTCACTAAGGAGGTACACTTAATATGTAAACATAGCCCTTTCACTAAGGAGGTACACTTAGCCAATCATTCTTAGCTATGTACATAGTACTTTTCCTCCTAATTGACATAATTATTCATAAGTCTATCTGTCAGTTTGCAGCAAAGGTAAAAGACTATGTGTTGCTAGACCTAGACCATGCAGCAGCCCTGGGTACAGTTTCTGCATATCCTGTTTGCCAACTAATTGTGATCTAAGCAAGTTTCTTAATCAGGCATTGCTCCTGGGTTACCTCTAAAAAGGGGACCATTTCTAGCTAATAAATAATATTTATTCTTTTATTTTGATCAAATCATTTTCTGTTTATTTTCCCTTCTAATAATACCCATTTATTAACTAGGCCCACATAACATGCAGTCTCTTTTCAGAGGAGACCTGGCAGCAATATCTGCTTAAGTGGACAGGCCCTGGAAGCTATTGAAGGCTGGGGGGTGGTTGTTAAGAGGGGCACTCAGTGATCTAAAAAGGGTGATTTTTTTAAAAAAACTATTTACTACTGCAACATAGATTCACTTGAAAGACATTTTTAAGCTTAGCCAAGTTCCCTTTTGGTGCTTGAATTAACATTTCCTGATTGGTCTTACCTATCCCATGGCTGATAATTGTATAGTAGCCCTAGTGAGAATAACTGTAATCATACCATAGATAATTTGAAGGGATCCATGTAAGGAATGCAGCATTTAGTAACTGCCTCTATCCATTAGTGGCATGAGGGGCAATCCTGGAGTGCATTTTCTATTACCCATCCTTAGATCCAAGTCGCACTTGAATATGGGCAGCGAGTAGCTTTCTTTTACTTGAATGGTCTGTTCTGAAACAGTGGTATCTTCTGTGATATATATCCGTCTCTCAATACTATTCTGTTTATATACCTGGAATGAGTATTTCTGATTCCATTTGGCTTGTTGATGTTCAATAGGTCCATTAGTATTGGGTCGGAGGATGTCTTGTATGCCAGACACAGGTCACCTCTTACACTGTAGGATACTGAGTCTAGTGATAAGGCTTTGAGGTGGTCCATGCAAGACCTATTGTTTAGGACTTGTATATTTTTAGTAAGGTACCTCTATGGGCATTCCTGTTGTTGCACTTGTCAGGACAGATACATGCCAAAGTGGGCATAATACAAAATGATTGACCTAATGAGGGTTTCGTAATGGGGGTCAATGACATCTCTAGATCTAGTCAGTCACAATCAATTTGTTCATAAACTGTGTAATATAGAAAGCCTTTATTATGACACTAGGCACATGTTGGTCAAAAGTTAGGTCACTATGCACACAAGTCCCCTAATGCCAAACAACTGGGTCAAATCTTGGGGGGGGGTATTGTCAATATGGCAGTTCCCTGGGGTAGATGACTTCCCACAGGATACAATATCATATTTTTTGGAGTTTAGTTTCAATTTATAATTCTGGCACCAGTTATTGATTTGGATAAACCTTCCTCCATGATGGTTAACTCATTTGGAGATACAATAACTGCTCCTAGCTTGCAGTCATCTCATACTTAGTCAGCCAAAGCCCTTTGGTATTTGCTTTTACTTCCAAGAAGTAGATGCCAAAAGGATAAGTCTCAGCACTGAACTTGGGGGGACTCCATTGGTGACTAGTCTCTTTCTACAGGAAGCCTGCCCTATTTAGATCTCCTGCATTCCATGAGCCAGTCAGCAGTTCAGCTAGTGATGTAAGGGTTTATTCACAGTTTATTCAGCTTTTCTACTATACCTGAGTAGGGGATTGTGTCAAAAGGCTCGGCCAGGTCAAGGTAATGTATGAACTGTTTTACCTTCATCCATTGCTTTGGTGACAAGAGTAAGGCTTAAAATTTACCCATGCTTCAGAGCATATTCAATGAGCCAAGAACAGAAGAAAACTGAGCAAACCAAGAAAATTCCACTACGATAATGCAACTTCATAACAGAGATAAACAAACACCAATGCTTCTTGTTGGCATAAACCATGACTTGGAGAAAAGTAAAAACTAAAATGCAATTTATTCAGATTGCTGCCATAAAACCATAACAAACTTATCACTTTTGTCCCTAGCAGTAATGGGATTTCTTCAGAGCTCAAAAAATCCACAGTTATGAACAGCTTATATACAATCAAAACCAGTACATCCACCTACTTAGTAATTAATTAAAATGTGTGGGAAAAATCAGTTTAAATGTATGAGACAATATATAATTAAGCATATACTAAGAAATACCTGCTGCTGGAAGTCAAACAGTCCAAAACCAAGCCGTAAAAACTTCAGGTGTTGCTCAAGAAGTGCAGTACAATCCAGTAAAAGTGTAAAACACAGACTTAATCCAAGAAATACAATGTAATCCAGTAAGCATATAAGCGCTTTCATTTTAAACCTGGTATCTGATGAAGTTTTATCTACAAATATTATCCCAGAACACTTTTAATTCAGCTGAAAACTGGCTAACTGATCATCACCTGATCTTGAATCCCAATAAAACAAAACTACTACTGTTTTACCCTACTCACAGGTCCACTGTATCATAATCTCCCCAGACACCTACACAAGGCTTCTAGGTGTTACTGTAGACAATAATCTCAAATTTGATATGCATGTCAATCAAACTATTAAAACCATCAATAAAAAACTTGGCTCACTTTATAAGATCAAACCGTTCCTAACTCCACCTGCTAAAATCGGGATTGCATGTTCTCATCTTCTTTCAACCCTTCTTTATGCCTCCCCTTTATTCACCAGCTTAAGCAAAACTGAACTTAATAAACTCTCTAGCTGTTATAATCGCATGGCCCGATTCACCACCAGCATGCCATACAAGACACACCACTGTAACAACCTAAACTATCTAGGATGGTTAGAATTGCCCTGCCTATTTCAGTATAACCAAGTTTTAGTGGCACATACAAGTGGCAAGTACTTAACTGGCCAGAAAGCACACCTGCACTTAAAAATATTATCAACCCCTACAGCAACCTCAGACCACTTCGCTCCTCTAACAGATTGCTAGTACAAACTGTCAAAATCAATAATTCAGCTGGTGACTCTCTGTTTGCCAACTATGTTGGTAAAACCTGGAACTCACTGCCTGCTGATATTACTCTAGAACCCATCCTAAGTCAATTCAAGAAAAGCCTTAAACAATATTTTAAATCATACTGGCTATGTCCTTGTTCCAAGCTAGATTAGTCCTCTTTCTATGTTTGTGTTCTAATTCATTCATAACTTAACTGTGTGGCATTTTTTAGGCCTTTAACCTTGTGTAAATTAAATCCTTTTGTGATTATATTACATGTATATCTGAACAGAACCTGTAAACTTTGTTTATCAAGATTTATGTTATTTTATTGTTTTTACCTTGGAGCGTTTCTCCCCGGGCCTCCGCTGAAAATAGACATGTATCCAGCCGGACTATCCTGGTCAACAAATGTAAAATAAAATTAAAAAAAATAATAAAACTAGGAGACTGGCTAAGGCACTATTCAGCCAGGGGGCATTCTATTCTTTCCCAACAGAAAGAAAAATGTCTGCTACTGCAGTGCCATTCTTTAAGATACCATAATTTTTGAGCTTTTGTGTCAGTCCCACCCACAATCAACACAACAGATCAGCTGAAAACACAGATATTTTGAACACTGGACTAAATAACATTGCCACACTCAAGGTTGAAAAAGCAGTTGGAAAAGATAGTCTGGATAGTTGCAGGTAAGCTGACTTTATTTTCTGGCAACCAGGTATCATGGGCAGTAGGTGGCTTGTCGTACATCTTAACCTACCTTAATTTTGCCTCATTTTTTTCTGTCTTATCCCTTGTAAAGTTTTAATTTTCTGGTAAATTACTTAAAGTTACAGTTTATTTCATGCTTCACATTGTGCAGACAATTGGCCACATTCATTAACATCTACCCTAGGTGTACATGATTTATATTCAAGAACATGCCTACCACATTTTTTGTGCTTTCTAGTAACTCAGAAAGATTACACTGTGCACATGTAGTCTACACTTTGAGGTAACCTTTATGAATTCCCTCAATATTTAAGGCTGCAAGAAAATCAGTAGGAAAACTAAAATTAGGAGGAAGAAGGTGTGAGTTATGCTTATGTTGTCTGTTCACTCACTTAGTGAAGGCATTAATGAACCCCAGGAAATGCATGTCGATACAAATCTTGTTCTATTTACTTTCTAAATGAATTAAAGTAATATTTAAAAACTGTCCCTGATTTTGGGCATCTGTTCCCCAATTAGTCTTGGCTTTGTCGCTGTTTCTTGAGCAAAAAAGTTGCTATTATGTGGCTGACTGGCTCTGACTACCATATATTTGTGTGATGCAAGCTACAAACTGTTCTGACATCTCAGAATATCCTTGTGTTTGCTTTGTTTTAGTCTATTTCTCATAAAATGTGTGCTTTTTGGCAAATCATTGAAGACTGTAGTCACTATATAATGATAGTCATTAAAGTTTCAGACTTTATTTCCTTCAGAAAAAAAATAAAATTAGGTTGCCAGCTTCTGATCCTGTCTTTCTTTTTCCAGCTAAGCAGCTATGTTGACATTGTGTTACACTGTGCATTTTGTTTACACTGCATTTTCCTGACTCTTATGCAAATCTGGCAGCTCTGGAAATCAGTCAGCAAACCTGTGTGTGTGTGTGTGTGTGTGTGTGTGTGTGTGTGGGGGGGGGGGGAATAAAGAAAACTTCCTTAATGTTTACTGGAACTTTTTAAGTTCAAAACTAGTGCAATGTCTGTTTTAACAACATTTTCTTTATCTACAATGTCTGTAAACCATCTGAGTTTGAACTTTTTCAGACCCTGGTAGAACTATTCTGTATATTTCTACTTAAAGTACACATTACACTTGTTTAGTTATTCTCCATTATTTAGTAGTACTAATCCTTTCTGAGCAGACAGAAAAAAACAAGAAAAATACAAGGACATGAAGCACATATTAGCATGCTATTCCACATTCAACAAAACCTCATTATCATAATTTTGGCTCATGCAAAAAGTAGCACAGATTCAGCTTGTGATAATGATGTACACATTCCACAAATGGACTAAAAAGAATGGCAGTTGGGATTGACTGCTTGTTTATGTATTACTTCTTTCTCTATTTATTGGTTGTTGTTTGGTTGATTACGTTTTCTAATTCTGGTCAAACAATTTGAAAAATAATGAAGCTATTAAGATGTTTGAAATAATCAGTAACAGAAGACTGAAACATATGAAAAGTTTTACTGTAAGAAATACTGGAAGATTTTTCTGGAAATGCAGCTAAAATGTTGAGGTACTGTATACCAAAGTAGTAAAGAGATATTATACAATGCCTCCTCTAAAACGTGCATGCTGATTGGCCAGCCCAACCAGCGCGCCTGTTGTAAATCCCTCAATATACTAACGGAAAAAGGTCCGGTCGCCCGGACTTTTTCCGTTAGTATAAAACACTGTCTCGCTATGTTAAAAGAGTTTAACATAGCGACACAGGTTTAAAAAAAGCAACGCAGATCTCCGTTGCTTTTTTTAAAGCTGTCTCGCTATGTTAAACTCCTTTAACATAGCGACACAGTGTAAAAAGCAACGGAGATCTTTCGATCTCCGTTGCTTTAACCTGTCTCGCTATGTTAATTGATTTTTACATATCGAAACAGCTTTAAAATAAGCAAAGGAGATCTCCGTTGCTTATTTTAAAGCTGTCTCGCTATGTTTAACCCATTTAACTTAGTGAGAAGTAAAGCAACGGAGATCTTGCGTTCTCCGTTGCTTTTGCCCACAGCTCTGATGTACTGCGTAGGCATGTGCAGTACATCAGAACTGCCGCGGAACACCAGACAGCTGCGGAAGGGCAGCAAAGAGGCATTATACAATGCCATTATTTAAGAAAAGTAATTATTTCTTTTCTTAAATAATGTCATTAATATAATAATAACCACTTCTGGGTGTGGGTAATGCTGGATTTACCCACGGTTGTCTTTGTTTGGTCCCTCGGGCTTCACCCTCGGGACCAAACCACGCCAACCGTGGGTAAATCCAGCATTACCCACACCCAGGCGTGGGTTATTGCTATAGTAATGGCTAAGTACCAAAGGCATGAAAGTGAGTTAGGCTTATAAGAAATATTCTGCTGTTTATAAAGTACATGTAAATGACCAGAACATAGTATAGGGAGCTATATGAAGCAACTGACTAGAAGCAAGGGAAAAAAAATGGAAGAACCCAGAATCAACATTTGTGAACTGCCAATTTCTGAGGGTAAATCAGAGCACAAAATTTAGAAGTAAAGAAGAAAGGATTGATAGAAGGGAAAAAAAGAAAGAAATGAATGCTCAAACTTATGGAAGTGCAAAGAAGTGTCAAGAAGGAAAAGGACTGCTAAACGTGTACACTAATTGTGCAGAAGGTGCAAGTAAGGTTTTCCTTGTATCAGAGTGAAGCTTTTTTGTACTGCAAATGATATATGGTACAAAGCAGAAAGAAACTTTGCTACAAAAGCATTGTTAATGAAACTTTTAAATGTTAAGGTAAAAACACTTCTGTCTTAATTTGTTTTAGTGCTAAGGATGATTTTGGCATCAGTCTTCATATACTGCTGAGAAATTTGTGAACCAGTGTCAACAGATGTTTGGTAGCATTATAGTTTTTTCTTTTTAGCACTGGCTAGAGGGAGGTTGGCATAATAGTTAAGATATTTGTCTTACAGACACAAGGTGCAGGGCTTGATTTTCACATGGGTTAATTGGTTAAGCTTAAAATGGGCCAGAAAGACAAGTAGCCTAGTGCTAATCTATGAACAAAACTTGCTGTGAGATATGTGATTATTCGTACTAAGTAAGAGTGGTAAGGTAATCAGGCTCAGGCTGATATGTCACCAAAATCCTATGCAGAGTGTTATGGAATCCCATTCTTTTACTGTCTAAAATTGGAATGCAGACTGTTGGAGTATATTGAAAATAAAAGTAAGGCAGTATTATGACAAAGACATAAGAAACTTGCTGCATGCAAAAAAAGCCAGTGAAGTTTTATGCTGAGTAGCCTCAATATTGCTAAAATAGTGGCAAACAAAATCATATCAGATCAGCTTGTGTATACATTAGACACGATATTAGTGTATGTATTAATGTTAATAAAATGCTTGCTCTGTTCAGAAAGGCATACCTCTATTATGCCTCATTGTGAGGCTATGCATAACTGCAAAATGTAACATAGATATCTTACAAACAAACTGGATAAGTAGCTAGAAAAAGTATAAGGAGTGGAGGCGATAGTGATTAAAATGAAAAGAGAGAGGTAAATACTCAGATAGGTGTGAACAGGTAGTGAGTGCATGTGGTTTGAGACTGCATGGGAGGCATACATTCAGTTCAGAAGTAGAGCGAAGGAAGAGGAGGATAATGTAAAAAAAAAACGGATTAATTGGGTGATGAAACACATTTGTTACCGCATGGTAGGGCTCATTTGGCAGAGGAGAAGGAGCAAGGTAATGAATTGGAAGAAAATGAGAAATGGAGAAAAAGGTTTTATAAAAACGATATCACTGGTTAGGATTATAAGAGGCAGAGAGAAGAGAATTTGTGGATGCACAACACTGGTGTCAAAGGGTTAGTGGAAGAAGAAGGGCCAAGCAGCTGAAATACTAACACCACTAGCTAACACACAAAGAAGTCAGAAATAATTGGGTATTATATCAAGGTCAAGGTTGCATGTCTGTTGTAGATACTGTAGAGGGGAGCTTCTAACCATACCACAAATTACTGATTCTGGCAGAAATAAATAAGAGGCTTATCTACTGGTTTTATGAAGAGCTACGTTTACACTGCTATGCTTCACTAAACACAATTGTATCCAAAAGCCTGGCCAATTAACTCCCAAAGTCATGTATGTTATTATAATATTGAATACATATATTTTCTTGACAACCATCTGTGCATTAACACTGATTGTAGTAACACCCTGCCATATAAAGATGGAAGCTGACTTTGTCTTCTAGCCATGAGCCAACTTTTAGAATACCCCCAACAGCAGAAGGCATGATGCAAAAACTTATTTTGTTTTACTTTAAATTATGATCTGAGCCAAACTTATGCTGTTTTGCACCAGAAAAATAAACATGCATTTGTTAGATGCTATTTGAATGAACACACCAGAAAACTTAGAAATTGTAATAGGTAGTCCAGGAAAGGTTTCTTTTTAGTTGAGATTTATGAACACAGGCTCTCACCAGAGTACCAATTACCATTTTTGGCATTAAGTATTCAATTTAATTCAGTCTCTTGTATAGGATAGGCATGATAACAATGAAAGAAATACTTTGAGGCAGGGGTCTAAGGTATTATTCATTTGTGAAAAGATAGCTGTATTTTTCATTCTCTCAGGAGAAAACACCTTCCCATATAGCACTTGAATGAAGTTAAAATGTTATATTTGAGCTGATAAAAAACACACATCTTTTTGAACAATCTACACAAGACCTAGAAAGGACTGCACATATCAATATGAGACCTTCCTCTGTTCCATATCCTGACTCACTTGTCATAAATGAGGGTAATTGATTGGTGCCTGTCTCTCAAGTGCCTAGTTTGAGGACAGTATCCTTTATTTAATTAGCAACATCACCCCAATAAAGCATGTGATGACATCAAAGGATTTCTGTACAGTTGTCAATCCTTTAAACTCATTGCCTTCATCTTATTACAATGTATTCTTGTAGGAGTTGATAGTGGTTTGCTGGGTAAGCTGTAAGCTGTGCCGAATGCATATATACATTTATTCACTGGCAGTATCACAATTTACTAGTACACAACTAATTCTGCATTGGCTGCCAGTGGCCTCTATGCCTGAATTTAAAGTTTTGGTTCTTTCCATGTCAAGCAGTGGCAGATCAAGTGTACCTTGGACCTCTGTCTGTTATCAAGACATGTGCCCTCCTACATATATATTTTTTTAGGATCACTGATAAATGCACATTTTCATTTGCATTCATCTTCCTCACTGTTTTTAAATGTATCCGTACTTACCAGATTCTTTTAAGTTATATTTAATGTTTAATAAAATAACACTTATTTGAGCGTGCTTAACATTTTTAATGTGAACATTTTACTAGCAAGAAGTGAAGCAAAATATACTAAACAATAATAAACAATTACCTGCTTCAAAACATTTTGACCATAAAAGAACCCTCAAACTGTGGCCATTATAAACCATCAATGTATATCCTTATCAGTTATAGCCACTTTTTGACTATGTATACCTCACATGAATTGGTCAATTGGCCACAGTAAGGTATTGTATCTAGCTTTACTCATATGCACATCAATCCTGCAAAGATAAACTATGACTCTTCACTTTTTAAGGTAAACAGACTTAGTCATTTTCATCCACAGACAACCCCCATACCCAGTAATAATAGTCACATTGTTGACTGTGTGCACTTCAGATGTCTAATTGTAGACAAAAAATAATAACATGCAAAGCAGCATATTTAAAGTTTGTTTCACATAAACAAAAATTAACCACAGGAAAAAAAACAACTTACTTCCCATAAATACACATTTGTCCTGAAAATTCAGGTTAAGGACTGTTTAAAATGAGCAGATGACAAAGTACTTTCATCCACAGACAGCCCCCCCCCCCCCACACCCAGCAGTTATAGCTGCTTTGTTGACTGTGTTCACTGTGTATTGTTATGAAGAAATAATTTACATGTACTTTAGTATAGCTTTGGAGGAACTACATCAAAAGGTATAAAGATCACACACCATTAAGACCAAGTCATATGTAATACACTTTAAAAAGAAGAGGTACATGATGAAGACATAAGAAGAAATGTTAACCACCTGACATATGCTGAATCGATATGGACAATCTCTACAAAAATAAAATTAATTTGAATAACCCCATATTAAAGAGAACTGTTACTAAAACAGATGTTGCTTTTGGCAGACAAATTGCTTCATACAGAAATGCAGCAGATGCTGTGCTTGAAGAATAAATTAATGTGCTGCATTGTGCTGGCGGTATTTCTTTAGTACTTCCTGAACTAGATTAGTTTTTTTTAAAAAATAGAAACAGAGAAACAAACATTCAACAAAATGCAGAACTCTTGTAATCCAATCTTACAGGGGAGCCTGCATCACTGTAACATTTAACAACAACTACATAATAGATGTTGAAGATCATGCAGTTCTGAACATCACTACAGCTAATGCAGACTATACTGAACAAGCTAATTTACAGTTAGAGGCTCTAAAGAAGGAACTGCAAGAATATATCATGCCTATGCAATTTGTGTAGTCAGTGTCAGTGGTGCAACAGATAACACACTTGCCATTAGTGAAGAAGGCTGCAGATTCTTTTCCCACACCAGATAAGTCAACTGCTGACACTGTGGCATAGTATAAGGGAGGAGTCCTGTATGCCTGACTATGTCATCCTTTGGATGATACATTTAATCAAGGTCCCATCTGCTTGATTGGGTGGTATCTCAGGTGGATGTTAAAAGCCCCGAAAAAAGCAGGTGGAAGTTCCCCAAAGCCCTATCCAAATTTAACCTAGTAGTACAAATACCACCTCAGGTATCCCCTGAAAAGAGACCACTAGCCTAGTGGGACTAACTGGGTCAATAAAAGACTAAATAAATAAAATAAAATATATTATACAATTCACATCTATCAACAAATTAAGCCAAATAATTCAAATATTATAGATGTTGTTGCAACAGTTTTTGTTCAACAATCTGCACATCATACAAACATCAGAAATACTGTTGCCCAGGATAAGCCTCTAATTGTGATAAAATAATGGTCATAGTAAATGTATTCCAACTTTGTTTCACACAAATGCTAGCCACAGTAAAGTAATCCTTATTTCACAAAAATAACATTAGTTGTTTAAACTAGAATAATGATCACTGTACCAAGCAATTATAGTGATTATGATGTTTATATATATATATATATATATATATATATATATATATATATATATATATATATATATATATATATATATATATATATATATGTGTGTGTGTGTGTATATATATATATATATATATATATATATATATATATATATGTGTGTATATATGTATGTATATATAATATATATATATATGTGCGTGTGTGTATATATGTATGTATATATGTGTATATATGTATATATATATATATATATATATATATATATATATATATATATATATATATATATATATAAGATGTCTGACTATAATTAAAAAAAATAATAGCAGCACTGTATCTCAAATTCCATTTACACAAACACACAGTTGCTTGCCACCTCACAGCTCACATCTGGTTGCCTGTCTCAGATGTCTGGCTATAATAAAATAAAACAATGGCCATACAATGCATTTCAAACTCCATTTTACATTTTACAGAAATGTGCAGGTGCTTGACATCCCTCACAGCCCATATGTGATTATCTGTTAGGAATACAGTGTGCTCATTTCTAACTATAATACATTAGAAAGAAAATAAATTAATGACTGCAACTCTATTTCAAATTCCATTTCACCCAAACACATAGTTACTCACCAGTCTCTGTAGACCATATCTGGTTGCCTGACAGGAGTAATTTCTGTACCTCTCAGATGTCCTAATTAATAAAATAAAACATAACATATCCACAGAGTGCATTTCAGTCTGCATTGAACACAAACATACAGGGGTTCACCAGCCACCAATAGCCCATTGTTACCTGCCTGCCAGGAAGAATTTGTGCACATGTCTGATTGTAGTAAAATAAACTGAAAGAAAATAATGGCCACAAAATATATTTCAAACTTCAGTTTATATAAACACATACTTGTTTGCCATCCCCCCACAACCCATATCCCTTTGCCTGTTGTCCGCCTTACTATGCCTGTTAAATCTTATTGTATTGCTGCTTTTACTGTTTGCAAATCTCTTTTTGCTATATTTCACTGTTTGTTAGGCATTTGCTGTTACTTTTCACTGTTGCAAAGCAATCTGTTCTACTTTTTCTGGTTTTCCTGCCAAGCAGTGTTAAAATAACTGATCTGTTAGCTTTTAAAACATTATTTAGTCTCCTTGCTGATTTCCTGCTGTTTAAAACTTTTTAGTGTCTGACTGCTACTTATCTGCTGTATTATACATTCTCTAGTGTTTCCCATGGAAACTAGGGTAGCTAGTAGCTGTAGCATAGGTGATATGCAGGTTTGCTGCATCTGGGACTGATTGTAGTGGATGTTTGTTCTGATCACATTTTCTAGGCCATCTTTGATTGAAAAGGGCCCTTCTGCATTATAATGAGAGGAGTGTGCTGATTGGAACCTGTCTGGTAAAGGGTGGTTGGTTTAGGGCTTGGAATAAGCAACCCCATTGGTCCTTACCTTTTTAAAGTTTTTTTTTTAAGTTTTTAGCTTCTGGTATTTAAGACCTGCATTTGAGCAGGTTTCTGCTTGTTTATACCGAGTTCAACTGAGGTGAGCTACCAGCCACAACTCTGAGCTGAGATACCAAATGACTAGAGGCTTCTGAGCTTCCCAGAAGCCATATGTTGCCTGCTTTTTTACTTATTTATACTATTTACTGCACTTTTTATTGCCTGCTGCCTATTTTAATGGTTTACATTCATATAGTCGAGCTCACATTGCTCTACCATACATTTTACCGACTTTTCTCCATGAATCCTGTATAATGCCAAACAGTCGGAATGTCATAAAAACACTGAAATCGATATTTCCGACCACTCTACACCCTAAAACAAGTGCTAACATGGGTCAAAAAAGGGATGGGATTTTGCGATTTGCAACACTTGCAATCGCATTGTTGAGATGTTGCTGCACTTCTTTCGGCCATACCCGCTGACCATCCACCGGTCGATCATATGCATGTACACCTATTTTAATAGCGTTGTCACCTCACAGTAAGATGTTGTCCTGTTCAATTCTCAGCTAGAGAGTCTTTTGTGTGGAGACATGCATGAATGGGCGTACCTTTGTTGAAGGTTGTATGTCAGGGTCGGCAACTCGGTACGTAAAAATCTACTGCCAATCATTAGCGGATCAGAGTTCCGCTGTGACGACCCCTAACCGGGAAAAGCCGAAAGACACAACAACAACAACATTTAAAAACTGTGCACTAAACTACACTGTTGTATTGCAATTGTCTGCCTTAATGTGCCTGTTAAATCATATTTTAATGCTGTTTTCACTGTTTGCAAAGCTCTTTTTGCTAGTTTTACTGTTTGTTAAGTATTTGCTGTTACTTTTTACTTTTGCAAAGCAATCTGCTCTAATTGTTCTGGTTCTCCTGCCATGCAGTGTTAAACTGACTGATCTGTTAGGTTTTAAAACATTTGTTTAGGTCTCCTTGCTGATTTTCTGCAGTTTAAAATGTTTTTTTTTAGGTTCTGGCTGCTACTTTTCTGTTGTGTTAGACATTCTCTAGTGTTTCCCACTGAAACTAGGATAGCTAGTAGCTGTAGCATAGTCCAGGTACAAGTTTGCTGCATCTGGGTCTGCTTGTAGTGGCTGTTTGTTCTGAGCACATTTTCCAGGCCATCTGTGATTGGAAAGGGCCCTTCTGCACTCTAGTGAGAGGAGTGTGCTGATTGAAACCTGTCTGGTGAAGGATGGTTGGTCTAGGGCTTGGAGTAAGTGTTCTCATTTGTTCTTTGAACCTTTTTAAAGTTTTTTCCAAGTTTTTAGCTTCTGGTATTTAAACCCTGCATTTGAGAAAGTTTCTGCTTGTTTGTGCATCGCACAGCATTGTGCACTGCTACACAACTGAGCACCATAGCCACACAGGTAAATTCAACCCCTAGGATACAGCTGTAGCACATTATTGTAGCCCTCATCCTTAGTACTTTTCCAGTCAAAGAAATACTGCTAGTGAGCTGTAACATATTAAACTGTGAGCAATCCCCTAAGTAGAAATATCCATCCATTGGGATCCTCCTTGATCGATCCTGAAAAGCCCCCTTTGTGATAATAGTTTTCAACCTAGCATTATGGACAGTTGGACTACCCTTGTTTCTCCTGCCAACCTTGTTTACTTGGGTCTCTTGAAGCAGTGTAGCAATTGCCTCATGTACACTGACAACCCTCTACTAATAACTCACTCTAGTACAGAGTAAATAGATGTATGTACACTAAGAATCTTGAATCCATGCTCTCTTGCACTTGAAACAGTAACACTGAAGTGGTTGTTAACCCACTCACCACTATTCCTGCACATTGTGTCACTACTCATACACATAGTATGCATCAAACACAAAAATTGACATACATGGATGTTCTGCCAAAAAACTTACTGAATCACCAGAGACCTGCAAAACACAAGACTGCTACAACCAATACAGTTCCCACAGCACGGATGATACATAGTAACACCAGTGTCTCACCTACCAAGCCCTCAAGGCATAACAGTCAAAACCCAAATGTTCTTGTCATTGGAGACTCCACAGTGAAACACACAGATGGCCCACTCACCAGGATGGACAAGGAGAAAGTCACGGTCAGCTGTCTGTGCCCGGATTCATCAGATCATGCATGCACTCAGGTCTCTCAGCAACAAGTACCATTATGACTCTGTCATAGTTCATGCTGGAGTGAATGACCTGAGAGGCACCTCATTGGGCAATATGAAGAGAGACATGAATGAGCTTTCTGAGTACATGTCCAGGTAGGTGTGTCCCTAGCCTTGAGCAGCACACTACCCTCACCTAGAATGATGCCACAGGATAAACAAAAAAATGACTGATTTCAATAACTGGCTTAGTTTTTGGTGTAATACAAAGGGGATCCAGTTCCTGTCAGCCTGGGAAGCCATGGTTGACAAACCTTGCTGCTTTGCCAAAGATGGTTTGCACTTGGCACCAATAGGCTTTCTGCTGCTGGCAAAGGCTCTTGTCTGCCCCACAGTGCCTTTTATAGGCAAGGTCTCGATAACAAACTTACCAACATGAAATTTACCAATCATAAAAAAAATAAGGGTCATGCTGCTAAATGCTAGCAGCTTAAAGCAAAAACTACACACCCTGGAAGCACCTCTATCACTGGAAGATGTAGATATCTGTGCATTCACAGAAACCTGGTTCAAGACCTCAGACAGTACTCCAGCCTTGCAAAGCTACAATGCCTTCCACACCTTCAGACCACAAAAAATGAACATGTGAGAAACAAAGGAGGCGATGTTACTATTTATATCAGAGATAAATTTACCTCCCGTGTAGTTAAACTGGACAACTCCATGGAGTTACTCCAAGTTCAGGTTACAGTAGGTAAGACCCGCATTCAAGTCATAAACAGTTATAGATTCCCCTCCATGGGTCACGATATGCACAAAGCCTACTTGACCACATATTACCAAACACTCTGGTTATAGGGGATTTCAATTATCCCACCATCAACTGGGAAACCTACACTAGCCCTAACTTAGTAGTGCAAAAATTCCTAGGCTTTGTTAACTCAAATGCCCTGAAACACATTGTTCATACCCCGACAAAAGGAATAAACATACTAGATCTGTTCCTCAATAACACGTCAAACAGATAAATTGCCGCAGCTGTGAGACCCTCATTAGTTAAATCTGACCACAAATCAGTGGACTAACACCAGAAATCACAAAGATTGAAATCAGACTAAATAACTTCAGCAAGGCAAACTATACCCTCCTATGTGGAAGTATAAATGCATTCCAAGCCCCCCCATTTGGAAGTGGTAACTACATTGAAGCTTACACTAAAGCCCTGTACAATCACTTGCATACATGTATAGACTTGGCTGTACCAGAAAGAATCAAAGCCAGAGCCCCAAGTAAAACCAAGCTGCCATGGTGGACATCCAGCATCAACAAACTTTACAATAAATGCAAAAAGTTGCGGATGACTGCAAACTAGGCGCAATTACTGAATCCCTATATGATGTCAGTATACTCCAGGACGGGCTTCACAGACAAATGACTGGTGTCTTAGTCACGGCCTCAGACTGAATGCAAATAAATTCATTATCATTCCCTTCAGCGCAAACAATGTCCCTTCACACTATCAAATCAACAACAATACACTAAATGCCCACAAAGTGGTAAGATATCTGGGATCATAAGTTGATTACGACCTTAACTTCAACCACCATGTGTCTAGCACACTTGATTAGTAAGGGCATCATCTCGAGAGTAAAGGAAGTTATAACCCCTCTATACCTG
Source organism: Protopterus annectens (assembly GCF_019279795.1). Classification (NCBI taxonomy): domain Eukaryota; kingdom Metazoa; phylum Chordata; order Ceratodontiformes; family Protopteridae; genus Protopterus; species Protopterus annectens. Next base: position 310,047,832 of record NC_056741.1, on the reverse strand, counting down.
GCACTAATCCATCCCATAATTGTGTATAATGCTCTGTTTGACATGTACCACACAAAGCATCTGCAGCAATTGGAGAGACCTCAGAGGTTTCTAACAAATGACATCAAGGGACTCCAGCATGTGCCTTACACAGACTAACTCAAGTCCCTGTCACTATACCCTTTATCATATAGACTTCTTAGGGGAGAATTATGCCTGGTTTACACCCGTAAATCAAACAAGACTAGAGCTACCCATTCTAGGGACCTACATATGGCCTGTGACTTAAATATGACATGCTGAAGGGACAGATTTGTCTCCCAGTGACTGCTGCATCTTTGGAATAGGCTGCCAAATCATGTGAATCAAAGCACCGCTATGACTCTGTTCAAGAGGAACCTGGACGAGTGGATTGGGCACCGTAAATTCTTACTCTGGATAGTGCCCACAACCCTCCTGGACATGGACAGTCATTACTAAATGCAATCTTGAGTATTGACTAGCATTTCTATGGTATTACGTTGGGATGAAATGGCTAGGCTTGAAATGACCTCCAGTTTGATAGCCTAGTACTCTCCAATGATCCTATGATCCTATGGAATACTTTTTACACATCTCAAATGTCCAATTTAATAAAATTATAAAAATAAAATAAAATAATGGCCACACCTTTGCATTTCATAATCCATGTCACTCCATGTTATAGAAGCACACAGTTGCTCCTCATGAAAAATAATACATTTATACTAGTGCCAAACTTCTGCTGTCTTGGAGTATTCCCCTTACTCTGAGATTAAGCAATCTTGGGATTTGTATTTGTACTGTTATCAAGGCATGGTCACAGCCTCCTACATCAAAATTGCTTATGCATTTGGACCTACCTTGTAGAGGTCAATGCTAGACACAAGGCTTGAGTGATTAACTCCTTGATTAACTCCTAATAAAGTGGGAGTGGTGTCCCACTTCAATTCTCTCCCTCCCACCCCAATTCACCAGTAACTAGACAGTAAATCTGCTCTAATCTCCACCCATAGTCAAAGCCTTAAGACACATCTCTTAAACAGACACCACCACAAAACCACAACATTTTCTTAACCTCACTGCCTTCAAAGTCAGTGCTATATTATTACTGGAAGTCTTAATGTTCATATAGAACCACCTATAAAAACACAACACACATCCACACAATAAAATGTTCATCCTGCAACAATTTACCCTGTTCTACCTCTTTCTTTCCTACTCACCTCCCTCAGCCATTATAAGCAATGCCAAAAATCTTCAAAAAATGCTTATCAAACTCACCTCCACATCACTGTGTTTAACTGAACCTAGTCCAAACCCAGCAACTCCCTTTTTATCAACAACAGAACCTCTCTCTCTCCCTCTCTCTCTCTCCACTGACCTGTGACATTCTTAATTCTCATAGTGTCAGAAAGAAGCTAAACCACATGCGTGCTTTTAATTTCTAGCACAATCCAGACATCCAAGTGTTACAGAATCCTGGGCTAAGCAAAATGCTCCCCAATATCCAACACTTTCTAACCTCCTACAAGAGTTTCATAATTAGGGAAATTATGTAGATAGGAAATAGTGTACACAGACATGCAATAAACATGAAATGAGAAAACAGTAATTATTTTACCTTAAACAATAACATTAAATCTTTTGTGGGAATACTCTTTTCAGGAGGACAAAATGAGGGTTTCCACAAATTAAGACTGGTACATGCAGCATATAAATTCTTAATGCTTCTACTTGTGTTCCAGAAAATTCAGCTGATTGCCCCAAGTATGGCAAAAGTTTGCTACTTTGACAGTTGCAGATATTAAAACACACACTGCTGAAAAACTGCTACACTGATCCCCACCCCAATCTTACAAATGCACAGAAATTTACATATATTTTTTTTGCTGCGGTCCCATATACCTCACACTCCGAAAACCTATGTGTAACAACTCCAAGACTGCACAAACTCTGGGAAGGAGGAATGGAGAAGGGATGCAAGTATTCTCTTTTCTGGGAATTATGGAAACAGAGTTACATGTAAGCTCTAGGGTGTGAAGGTGTATGTCAGCTTTAAAGTGCATGTCATTTTTCTAACTTTGAATTATACCGTTTAATACGATTTCAGCACTACAGTCAGATGAATGTGGAACTTGCTATATTCAGACTGATGACTTGGCATCTGACTGGCTGAGTTGAGTAAAGGTCAAGTCGACCCATTCTTAACACACTTTGGAATTTATTCAACAGAGTTCTGCAAATGTAATTCATTCTTTGCTTCCTTGAGCTATTTCTTCATAAATGCAACTGTCATCAGTACTTTCATGGTACAATAGTAAATTTGTCTGCTATCATTTATTATTTTGCAGATCCATCTCTTCAAAATGAATGGAAACTTAAGCAGTGGGTATGGATGAGATGTCATTATAACATGATACGATAGCTACAGACGGTGTCACAAAGACTGCGTTAGTAAGAGTGGAGATGGCCTTTCATGCCAGTCTGAGTAAAAGTTCTCACTTAATTCTCTCTCTGCTGGGCTGCATCTTTATTTTTGACATTTACATTTTTAATATTTCTAGCGGTTGTTATCTCTCTGCTACAGTCACTCCTTCTTCTGGGTCACTCTTGGAAATGAGATTCACTTCAACATCCCGTTTTTCAGACAGAGCAAATAAGATGATGACTTTGTACGCCTATAATTACAAAAAAGCACAATATTCTTTTATCAGGATATGAAAGCTAAGAAAGTTATAATGAAGGTAGATTTTTTATTAAGAAAGAACAAAGAAAGCAGTAGTGCTGGAATGACAAGGCAAGCAGCCAAGAAGGTTCAATGTACATCTGCATTAAAAACGATCACATCAATACCACGTACAAGAGAGCTCTTCCTGCTACCTGTGGTAGTGTTGGGGCAGTATGTGCAAATGGGTGAAGCTATAAAGTGAAGTTAAAAAGCATAAGACAAACAAATGTAAATATCTTGTGCACAGTAAATGCTATTAAAATGTACAAACAGCAATGTTATCAGTAACAAGTCTCCTTTGCGGTGATGTTAGTCATCGCATTCGCACACTTTACATAAATACTGTATGTTATAATGCATTAAAACACAAAATAATATTTCTGTCTAAAGTTTCACAAACAACTTTTCATATTTCAGAAACTGTAAAACTGGGGCTGTATAACTAAAACATATAGTATCGAGGCAGTTTTGTTCAGCCAGATTTGAGTTTCACAAGACATCAAGAAATTCCTTTCTGAGTAATTACCTATTGAGGTATGGAATAGTGCATATTTTCATAACTGCTAGCAATTAACTCGGAATATTTACAGTACAGTGTACTATAAATCGATAGTGGTAATGTATTTTCTGTCTTACTCCATGACATTTCATAACATGTCCCTTAATAACATGTAGCTGTCTTTATGAAAATGTGAATGCAGATATGAAAATATGAATAAAAAGTGATAAACAATGATTATTATCTCCATTATAAAGAGTGATTAATGTTTTCACTGCAGGACATTCTAGATTAAAGGTATTAGTGTTATAGGTAAGTACTAGGCTCACTGCCCTTCTGATCCATTTTAAGCCTAGCCAATTTCCTTCATAGTCAGAATCAAACCATGTACCTTATGTCTTTCAGGTAAGCACCTTAACCATTATGCCAACCCCTTGGTATCTACTGGCATGTTGCCACTTACTGTACATGCCAGATGCCTATTACTAACTGTAGCATGGAAACTCTTCTTTTGTACAGCACATTTCACAGTGTCGCTTGTATGTCCCAATAACAGTTTATTTTATTTATTTTACTTTTATTTATTGTTGTCTGAGTTAGTCCCATTTAGTTAGTGGCCTCTTTCAGGGGAGACCTGAAGTGGTATTCATTCAACTAGGGGTGATTTGGCCAGGGCATCAGGAACTTCCTCTACCTTTTCGATAGGTTCCGTGGGATCATTTATATCCACTTGAACTCCCACTGACTTAAGCAGATGGGGCTTTGGTGTAATGTCCCACCCAAAGGATGACACACTTTAGAATTCTCCCCTTATTCTGCACTGTACTGCCAGGAATCAATCTAGCTGGTGTGGAAATAGAACCCACAGCCTTCTGCACCAAAAGTTGTGTGCTACCTGCTGTGTCACTGACACTTTCACCTTTCCCTTTTTACGCTGCCTGTTATTATTTGCTTAGCCACTTTGTTAAACTTGTGCTTCTGAGTGGTGGCATTCCACATACTGGAAGTGAAAGAGGTTAGGCTATAGGGTGTGCAAATTTGATGGTGAATAGTTGTCTAGATGTATTTATTTTTTACAACCTTTCTCAAGATTTTCAGTCTCTGCAGGTTGAGCAGTTTGCAGGTGGTAGGGGTGGTGTACAAACACACGTAGGGGACATCCAGAGACAGTGATGCACACACACACACATGCACACACACACACATGCCCACACATGCGCAGAGTCTGCCTAATGTATAATCCAGATGTAAACACATCTTTTCAAGGGGTGCAATGGCTGGAAAAGGTCACCACCCAGGAGAGTGAGGTGGCACTGCATGCTCTCCACACACACACACACACACACACACATGGCCTGTGAATCCTAGCTAAAGGTAACATGGACCATATTTATTGGAAATGGCTGTGGCAGTGAGTGGGGTAAGACATCAAGGCTGCAGGTTGCCATAGTGGTACTCTGCAATGGGTGTGGTAAAGGGTAGCTGATAAAGTATTTCACACCAAAAACAATGTGCAGAATGTTGCCAAAGACTTTTCTACAACAGGAAGTGGGACACCTACAAAGAAGTAGATCACAGAGGTGGATGAGGTTCTGGTGTCCCCATCTGGGAAGCTGAGCTAATCCTCATGCTCAATGGTGACTTGGATGTAGGAGCAGAGAGGTGATGACTGCATGATTGTATGTAGGAAGTGCACCAGCTTAGGCATAGGTTTTGTATTTCCATTTTGTGCAGTGCACTACACATGAGGCAGGACTTATTCAGCAAGAGACTTCTACATGACTGTCCACCAGGTATCTTTGGATTTCAAGTGCAGCACCTCTACAACAAGATATGTATGTCACTCTGCTAATTACAAATTGTGTATTCCACCAGTATGGCTGTCATGGGGTAGGGTTTAAGCCTAAACTTCAGTGCTGCCATAGATATCTTATCATTATAATATCATAGTTCAACTGTGGAGGGTCTATCACAATGATACACAACATGCCCGATGTCAGCAGGTCACCTGTGGTTGTCAATGTTGACAATGTGTGCAAAGTACAGTTTGATGACATAGTGTCCTTGTCAACTACACTAATACTCTAGGGCTTGGACACATGCTACAAATAGGAGGAGCCTATGGAGGGACAGGCTACATCTCCAACCTCACTAGTATTTGCCAGATGTCTTATAACTGTAAGTGTCCTCCTCAGGCTACACAGGAATTCATAGCCCAGATGGCATCTGTGAGCCGTACTGCCCGTGATGTGTGTACAGGAGAAGCATGATGACCTGCAGCACTACCATAACTCTAAATCTGTCCTTGGCCTTAGTGTATCACTTGGAATTAATTAGTGGATGTGTAGCTCAGTCATCAAAGCACAGATAACAGTTACCCACACTGTTGTGGAGATGGTGAGTGTGCTGCATGACATATGTGATGATGATAAACAACCTCATGCCCTGGTGGATGACATTCAGCACTTGTATAATAATTCAGAGTATAGAGACAGGGAGCAGATAGTGCTGCTGAGGTCAATGGTGGATAAAGGTACATGGACTGGTGCTAACATGAGGCACATGATAACTACCATACAGTCTCCATCTGCAGACCATGCTGCTTGTGTCCATGGGAAGGTCAAGATAGCTGGCCACAGGCTCTGGAGATATGCATTACACAGACATCTCTCAGAGGCCACCACTCCTAGGCTTGGTTGGTGACTTCATGTCCCAGGTCACAGATATTTTTCCAGTTTTACCCCTAGGAGACCTCAAAGGTGACAAACGTTCAACCACATAGCTCTGCACTATCAATATCCCTGTCAGCAGATGAGTACCGCACCTACTTCTGACCATCATCTGGGTCACAGACACAATGTGTCTGTTGGTTCCTGACATGTGGCAATCCATCAGAGTGCAATTGCATTCTCCTTTAGTTCTATGTTGTCAGTGCTACTGACTGCATTGGGCCCCAAGGCATTACACATTTCCAGTGTCTGCAACACAGCACATCCATCTCACCACTGGAAAATGTCATCCTAACTCCTCACAACCTGCTACTAGACTATGTGGCTACTATTTCCATCTCATATGACACTGACCCATTTGATATTATTGCCATCACCTGTTACTGTGTCCCCTCACCTGTGCAAATGATGATGACTTGGCCCTGCTCACACCTAACCTAGATGGGCAAAGTAATTCCTAATGCACAACATGGCCAGTCCATGCACCATCATGTATAACCTGGGTGAGATAATACATGTATCATTATATTCTATGTTGTCTGTATAATGATGCATAGTTGTAGACCTAATGTTCCCTCTTTTCCAGTTTCACAAAGTATCGTATGCACTTCTTCCTCTAATGGGGTACTACTTCTGCTACCTCTTCATACTCTATCTGCCCTAGTTACTCCTTGGCCACTGCTCTTACAGGTATGCTAGGTCCTACTTGGATGTTTTCCTGCTGCTGTAGTTGTTTCCACACAGCCATATTATGCGGCGTGATGCACATGATAATTTTTTAGCTGCATGTCTATGCTGAATACTGCAGCATGATACTAGATGCAGCAAGATAGCAGAAGCATCCCCTCAGCTGGCCAAACATTTTGTGTTTTAGCATGAAAAGTATCATCTGCCATCTTTGCCACAGTCTGGTAGGGTTGCAGATAGAAGTCATCAGCCATAGAGCTAACACATATCTGGAATCACTTCCAAAACACAGCACTGACACCATAATGTCAGTGAACTAGTACAGGACATATAAGGCTAGCACCTATAATAATATCTAATGCATCCCTTGTAGGTTGCTGAAATGTCCATGTAGCTAGGATGGTTAAAGCTATACATACCTGCTCATTGGGATGGGCAGTCTATGCATCCTCCTTGATTTCCCATGTGAATGACATAATTCTACAAACTCCCATATGGTTTCCTTATCTACATGGAAGACTATCTGCTAGTCAGTCAGGTGCTAATAGGTTAAGAATTGATGGTGCCATACACATTGCCTCAAAGGGTTGGAGTATGCCACATCATGGACAATAGCTCCATGACTGACCACTAACGTGTTACTTTGCACGGTATATAAGTTCATAGGTGCATACTAGGCTAATGACCACAGGAGCTTTTTTAAGCACCCCAAATGTATCTGACAAGTGTTAGGAACCAAGCATTTACAGGCTGCTTCTGTGCATTAGAGACATAAGTGCTGTCGCTTGCCACATAAGTGCTGTCACTTACCCCTCTCTAACATAGATGACAAGCAGGCAGGGTATTTCATTTAGATGCTTTAATACATAGAAACACATCAGGATGGATAGTGGCATCATAAAATACGAACAAACTAGTTAACAGACAGAGCTTACATACATACATGCTTACATCTTATCAGCTAACTACAAAATGGCAGTCAGACTTGCACATGCGCACTATTTATACACTTGTGCAAGCCCTTGGATAGCTTCTTAAAGGTACATGCACACACTGATTTACATCCTTCCTCTTAAAAGATTGCCCTTTGTAAAACAATATTAGAGTTAGACATGCATTATTTTATACATTAGAAACAAAACACAATGTTCATGTCCAAGTTGCTTCATATCTGTTACAGGGTTTAGAGATGCGACCATATGTCGTAACATACCAGCCTGTACCAAATCTTGCAACAGGGACAGTCTGCAGTGCACATCTCATATCAGGAACTTCTGGATTCATCACAAGAATGAGAATGTCCTCTGAAACTTCCTCAGGAATTGGAACACCGGACAACTCACTCTGAGATAAAGAGTCTTTCTCACAGGCTATGTGCTGTGGTATAGGCTTGGACACTGGTCTCAAATGCTTCAGATTCCACCTAAAAATTGCTCCTTGTGATTCCACAATGTATGATCTCAGCTCTGGGCAGATATTCTTCATGACACCAAACTGATCATAAGGACATTTGCATCCTTACTACTTCTTCTCGTAATGGATTGAGTGGTTTACTGGTTTTATCTTAGGATTTCTGGGTTAAGCACCTCTTTAACAGATTGTTGGTTCCATGTATCAAGAACAACAGGTCAGTGAAAACCAATTAACTACTGATTGGTAATGTGGTTCTGGTTTCCTTGACAGAAGTCTCTGAGCAGGTGAACCAAGATGTTTATCATGAAAAGCATTTGAGATTCAAGAAATTCAGGAAAACATCACTATTATCTCTTTTTGACTTCTCTAGTAACTGTTTTGCACTTTGAACTACAGATTCTGCCAAACCATTTGACTGTGGGTACTCAGGGCTACTTGTGACATGAGTAAATTCCCATTCTTCAAGAAATCTTTTGAACTGTTAGCTTGTAAACTGTGTGCCATTGTCAGAAATAACTTTGTGCAGACTACCATGCACTGCAAAATAATACTTCATCTTAGTAATGACAGTAATGGATGCTAGGTTAGGAAGCATGTCAATCTCGAACCAATTAGAGTAAGGGACTACTAACACCAAATAATGTTGACCATTCCACTCAAAGATATTGGTGACTACTGTCGACCAAGGTAGTTCCGGAATCCGGTTTAGATGAAGTGGTTCTTTCTGTTGTTATAACTTAGTACTATTACACATGGAACAAGATGAAGGTAGTCTCTCAATGTCTTGTGACATAGAAGGCCAAAAATACTAGTCCTCTCACTGTTCTTTTGGTAGAGTCGGTTCCTGGGTGACCATGATGCAAGTTAGTAATGTACTCTTGTTGCAAGGACTTTGGAACAATTACGTTTGGACCTTTCATAATGATACATTGGCAGCCAAAATCTTATCTCTGTATGGAAAATAAGGTTGCATTTCTTGAGATAAACTAGATTGCTTTGATAGCCATCCTTGACTGATAAAGTGGTTGAGTCTCTGGATAACTGGATCCATGGCTGTGTGATCTCTCAGATCATCAAAACATATGGAAGAAAAACTTCTCACTTCCATGACTTCAAAATCAAGGTTCTCATTCTCATGCTGTTCTGTGGTGTTTCTCGGCAATCTGGATAATGTATCAGCAAGATAAAGAAGTTTGCCTTTCTTGTAGACAAGACTGAAATTCTACTTTTGCAATCTCAGCATCATATGTTGCAGTCAGGCTGGAGTTAAATGCATAGGGTTTCTCAAGATAGTGACTAGTGGTTCGTGGTCCATTTCAATCTGGATACCATAAACATAATCATGGAAATTTGAACACGCAAATACAATTGCCAAAGCTCTTTATCAATCTGAGCATACTGCATTTCAGTTTGAGTAAGAGTTCTCAATGCATAGGCAACAGGTTGATCCTCTTGTAGAATGACTACACCAAGACCAAATTTCGAAGCATCACAGGAAAGTGTAACTGGTTTGTGAACATCATAGTATCTCAGAGTTGGAGGACTAGCAATTTTCTGTTTCAGGACATCAAATGCTCTTTGGTGTTGCTCTAACCAAAACCAAGATACATCTTTATGTGTCAGCTCTCTAAGCTGTGCTGAAAGTTGGCTCAAGTCTGGAATGAACTTGTCTAGGTAGTTGATCATGTGAAAAAAAACATTGCAGGGCTTGAACATTGTCTGGAGCTGGCATCTCGAGAATGGCAGTTTGTTGTGAAGGGTCTGTACTAATAAATAAATGACCAATATAAGTAACTTATTGTAGCATGAATTTGCATTTCTGTGGATTGAACTTAAGATTCACTTGATGGGCCCTTTCCAGAACTTTTCTGAGGTTTCTGTCATGTTCTGCTTCATCATGACCCCCCTACTAGTATGTTGTCTACTATAAACAGCACAAGAATACCATGAAAAAATTTACTCCATTGCATGTTGAAAGACTTCACTTGCAGAATTTATCCCAAATGGCATTCTCAAAAATCTGTACCTGCCAAACGGAGCACTAGAAGTAATGAGCAATGATGATTTTGTGTCGAGCTGAATTTGCCAAAATGAACTCTTGGCATGTAAGACAGAAAAAATAGTGGCATTTGGCATCAAGGCTGCGACTTCTTTGACTGTGTGCATTGGATGATGAGGTCTTTTTAGGGCTTTTAGGGCTTTGTTCAAATCTCATGGATCAATACATATTCTGATGTCAAAGTTTCAACTTGACAAATCACACCTTGTCGCACTATCTTATCTAACTCAGCTCTGACAATGTCCTGCATGGCTATTAGAACTTCTTATGATGGCCTGATAACTGGACTGACCTCTTGGTCTAACTTCATGGAGTACACAACTGGAAGTTTGCCTAGTTTGTCTTCGAAAAGATCAGCATAGGTGGAAAAAATGTACTGGGCAAAATTAGAGTGGTGGTCTTTTAATCTAACATGGTGGATTTCCTTATTAAATGAAAGCAGTCCAACTTTCAAACTGTCTCTGAGCCCTATCAATGACTGGACATGCCTCTTGAACACATAAAATAAGTTGTAGCTTCTTCCAGCAGAGTAACATAAAAGCACTACTGAATCGTCGGTTAGAATTTCTTCACCTCCATAAGCAACAAGCTTCGCACACTTTGCCAAATCAAGGCTTTCACCATGACACACTCTAGCAAATGTTTCTGCTGGCATAACACTGCACTTGGAACCTGTGTCAGCTTTGAGGTCTGTGGGTTTGCCATTTATCTGAACAGTGCAATATACTTCGTTCTTTGCACTTAAATCTACTGCATTGACTGTTTCATGAAGCACTGACACACAATCAACATAAAGAATAGGGTTGCAGCTCTCTAATTGATCAACTCATTTCTTAAAATGTTCTCTTTTAGTAAAAGAATGTGAGCCTTTGATTTACAAAACCTTTTGAAATTATTCCACTTATTGCATTTGTGGCATTACTGACCAAAAGCAAAACATTTTTCCCTTTTTAGAGTCATGATTTCCACCACAATTACGACAGTTGGCAATTAAGCTAGGTTGGTGCCCAAGCTTTGAGTTTGCTGATTCAGTCTTATGCTTCATTGAGACTGTGCAAACTCTAGAATTTGCTGGAAAGTTCTGGGGTTTACCAGTGAGTGCTGCAGGGGCTACAGTTGCTGCCATGCTCTTGGGCCTGTTTCTTTTAACCACGTGCTGCACACTATCAACATGAGCTTTATCACTGTGCCTTCTAGATCTGTTCTTATTTGAAAGCATATTTATGTGTTTTTCTGTGAGCTCGTATATCTGACAAATCTCAATGGCCTTATTGAAAGTTAAATCACTGTCACAAAGCAAAATCTTTCTCACAGCATCATCTTTTATACCACACACATCTGTCCTTTATCAACTCATCCCTTATATCATCAAATTTGCACATTTTAGCCTTATTTCTCAGTTCAGTTATATATGCTGCAAAAGTTTCACCAGGTTTTTGATCCCTTGTATAAAATAAGTGCCTTTCCATTGTACCATTTGTCTGGGAGATACACATTTCTCTGAATTTACATTTTAAGCACTCAGGGTCCTCCCTTGAATCAGCCTGTACAACAATATTATGGTTTCCCCCTCTCCTGTATAGATAGCAGGTGCATACACAAATGGACATTCCCTTTGAATGGCTTCTGGCTTAAACAAAATGAATACCTTTGTACAGTCATCTTTATCAGAACATGCAGCCTGTATGAAAATGTCATACTCTTGCTCAAACACCCTCCAGTTCTCAGCAATATTACTGTCAAACACAAGTGCACCGGGTTTTCGAAATCTGTCTGCCATGCCCACAAAGTATACACAAACACACTAAAAATATGGCCCTTGTAATTATGTATGAACAAACAATTCTGTGAGCTTGTAATAACATTCAAATGTACAGTAAACCCTTTGAAATACTGTACTTTGTGAAATATACTCTGTAATGGCTGTATTCTGTAACACTGCACAAACCTGCAAACACTTTATATACTTCTGATAACATGGGTATCTTTGCTTAATATGAAAAACACATGCTTTGTGAAAATGCGGTCAATTCCTCTTACTTTATTCGTTTTATGCAATTTGGACTTTATTTCAAAATTTTCAATAGTAATTTGAATATTTTTATCAATATTGTACATAGTTTATGCGAACATCATTTAGAACATTCTGTATGCCTCGTTTCAAATTTTATGAATAAGAAATAGTGCTGATCAACTTTTAATACCTGAAATTCGTTTCTGACCTGTTTTGCAAAGTATGCACAACTTAGGGATGTTTCACTCTTGTATATTCCACCAGTCCCAAGCAAGTGCCATAAGTTGTTTTAGCCATGCCACCTCTAATTTCATGCCATTTAGACATGCCACTTCTGACACATGTTGCTTGTCCCTCTCTAACATAGATGACAAGCAGGTGGGGTATTTTGTTTAGATGCTTTAATACATAGAAACACATCAGAATGGATAAAAGTACCATAAAATAAGAAGAACTAGTTAACAGACAGAGCTTACATACATACATGCTTAACATCTCAACAGCTAACTACAAAATGACAGTCAGACTTGCATGTGCTCAGTATTTATACACTTGTGCAAGCCCTTGGATAGCTTCTTAAAGGTACACACACACACACACACACACACACACACACACACACACACACACACACACACACACACACACACACACACACACACTCATCTACAAGTGCCAGACCAGGGGTGAAATTATATTCCCCATCCATTGGTCCAAGTTATGCTTGAACTGGGTTAGGGAAAAACTGTTTCACATAGATGGGAAGCCTGTTTGAGAGAATGGGGTAGTCTCTGAGACACATACCTGATCCTCCAATGGGTCCTAGTTATGTTGCAATCAAGGTAATTTTGATATTATTTGTTTTTGGGATACAGACGGTCCATCAGAATGGGATCCATGGATGCCTTGCATGCCAGACATAAATCACTCCTTAACAGTCTGTAAGAGACCAGGTAGAGGGATAAAACTTTAAGGTGATCCACCTAGGACATGCTATTTATGCCCTGTATCCTTTTTGTGAGGAAACTCTGTAGATATTGCAGTTGTTGCATGTACCTAGTCAGGTACATACTGAATGGGGTGTTGTATTCAATGATTGGTCTAATGAAGGCCTAATACAATGGAATGATGACTTCTTTGTTCCTAGATGCCATATCATGCTTTATAAATTGCTTAATATGAATTATTTCCTCACTACAGTAGACACATGATGGTCAAATGCCAGGTTTCTGTTTACATGCATCTCCAAATCCCTGGGCACTGGGTCTTTCCTTAGGGATGTGTTATCAAAGAGGTATTTTCCAGGGAAAACTGACTTCCTAAAAGGATACTTTTATGCATTTCTTGGCAAGGAGTTTTATACCATGGCTCTCGCACAAGTTATTTGCCTGAGTCAGCTCTACTTGGAGGTTATATGACTTGGGGGGGGGGGGGAATCTATGACCAATCCTAGTTTGCAGTTTCTTGCAAACTTGGTCACCCAGGGGCTCTTGATTTTGGCCTTAATTTCAGAGAAGTAGATGCCATAAAGGAGTGAACTCAGCACAGAGGGACTATGCTTCTGACTGACCTCTATGTGGAGGTGGATTCTCCTATCCTAATTTCTTGGGTCCTATCTGAAAGCCATCTGACTATCCAGTGGGTGACATAGGTATATATATCTAATTCTATGAGTTTGTCTACAATGCTCAAGTTGGGTATTGTATCGAATGCTTTGGCCAGGTTAAGGTAGGCAGTAAGCACTGTTCTACCCCTGTCCATTGCTTTTGTGATATTCACAATGAAGTCCACCAGGTTGAGTATACACGATCTGCCCTTGACAAAACCAAACTGGTTGGTTCCCGTGTGAAGATTTCTTATGCCATTGCTAATCATTTCCATGATAATTCTTTCCATGGCATTGCATATGAGACTAGTCAGACTTATGGGTCTGTAGTTACCAGGGTCCATAGATGGTTTGCTCTTGTGCAGAGGGATAACTATTGCAGTTTTCCATTGCCATGGCATAAAGCCTGTCTGGAGGGGACTCAAGTGGTCCTGTTAGGTCATGTTTTATGCTATTTAGGAGGCATTCTGAGAAATTATCAGAGTCCATCAATGTGGAATTCTTGGCCTTGGAGAGCATGTCAAGGCCCTGCTTCCCAGTGATAGTTGGGGGTTATAATCAATGGTATTTCCTGAGAGGTGGCTGGGAGGAGAGGGATAAAAATGGGAGCTGAATTTATTAGCAAGTAGAGTTGGTATATCTTTTGGCTTAGTGTAGGTGGCTGCATTTAGAATTAGTTCTGCACGTTGTTGTGTACTACCTTTGTTGTTGTGGAAATAACTAAATAAAACCATATGGTTATCCTTAGCCTGGGATGCTATTTTAACTCAGATTTGGCTTTGGTAGACTTGATTTGCCCTCTGAGTTTCTTGTTTAGCTTGATGAGAGAGTTTTTGTCCTGCTGAGTGGACATGACTTTTTTCAATGTTATACAGCCTAATGATGTTAAGATTCCACTGGGATTGTTTTTTTATTTATTCTTAGAGACACAGCTGTCTCTGTGGACCTATTAACATGATTGTACAGAGTCTCTGTAAACAATTCCACATACATAGCAGTGTTGTCAAGTGAGGGGAGGAGGCTAGAAATTTTACCAGGTTATCACTTAATAATAGGACGTTTTCCTTAGAATAGTTCTTAAAATTTTCAGGGTTAGCAGTGGTCCTAGGTTTTATTTATATTTTAAAGCAGACAGCCTCATGGTCTGACCTTACCAGAGAGAGCAACATACTAGGGGATGCAGCATCCTTCCATGTTAGTTTAGGGTGTTTGTGGTGACAAAAACACAGAATCTCTGGGCCTACAAGTTTGGGGTTGAGTATTATTCCCAATATTAATGTATCCCATTACTATGATATTGGGTTGAATGGTGAGTATCTATAGTAATTTTACGTATGTGTTATGGGTGTCCTGGGTTATAGAGGGGCACCTATAGCTTGCAAGGATATGTATGGGACTTAAACTATGATAATCTGGACATGCAGAAGCTCAAGCACATCATCCTGTTTGACCAGCCTTGAGGTACATTTGATTTCATGTAAATCAAGATACCTCCACCATTAGTCCCTGCCTTTGCAGTAGGTGCTCTAAATGTGTGGAATGGATTGTGGCCCTACACTACCAGGGTGTTCTCCATTGCTCTAAACCAAAAGTCAGTAACTGCACAACATCTGCATTCTCCACAGTGAGGAGAGCTTGAAGGGAGTGACTTTTTTTATACTCCTGACATTGAGAAGTACATATTTAGATTTTCTAGGGGTAGTTTTGCTATGTCAGAAAGCTTGTCTGTTTGGCATTGTCTAAAAAGGTACAATGGGGGCGGACAATGTTTTAGCCAATATTTGAAAGCCTAATGGGGTCAGGTGCATACCATCCCTGGCAAAACAGCATGGTCTATTGATCATATCCTCCCAAATATTGTACTCACATGGAGTGACAATAAAAGCTAAGACAGTTATTAAAGTTAACCATGTTCTATACATATTGTGACATCATCTTTGAATGTAATTTTTTTCCTTGCTCATCCTGCTGACTTGGACATCTGTGTGTCTCACAATGGAGTCTCCTATGATCAAAATATTGGGTTCTGTGTTGACTGGCCTTGTGAAATTAGAAGTTGAGGCACCATAAGATGTGGCTGCATGTGTTGTGATAAGTGTTGTTTTGGTAGAGTGCATTTGAGGCTGCTGAGGATATTTCTTGTAGGTGCAATGTCTGGGAAATATTCGGGATTTAGGAAGATTACATTTAATAGCATCATTGTATATGGGTCTGTGTGTCTGATCCATAATGTGTGTGATGGGTGTAGTGTGTGCATTACTGACAACCTGATTGGTATTATGAGTGCTTGTATGTGAAAGCTTTGCCTCTAATAACATTGTGTAATTACATCTCTCACATATGTTAGTAGTTTATTTAAGGATTAGTTGGTTGTCAGTACACACGAGAGACTAACTACATTGCCTTAGGATCCCCATATCCACCAAGATGGCTGAAGAGCTAGTTCCATGGATACAGGCCCTTTCTACTTGATTAGAAGGTTGCTGAATGAGTATACAGTAAGAACAGGAGTATCTAATGCAAAGCTCAAGGGGCAATGCTTGTCATTGTACAAGGCAGTTTCTCTATGAGTAAATGGGGATGGGGGAAATTTCAAGGATAGTTTTATACAGAAAATATCAATTCTAGGTGCTTGAGACTATACATGGGACTGCTAAAACCTGCTACCTTCCACTGCTACTAGAGTGCAGTTCCAAGTCTACTTTATGTGAAATCACAAAGACAAAGCCCAAAGGTGTGGAACTAAGCTACAACCAACTGACTAAACCAGGAAACAACCTAATAAAATTACTCAACAGTACAGGAGCCAGCAATAAGATCAACAAAAGGCAAGGTCACTTTACAATGATAAAGGGCAACAAAGTATAACAAAAAGTCTGCAAATACATAACAGCAGCAGAGTCAAAATAAGTTATACAAAAGCAAAAATAACCAGAAGTCCTTTTCTTATCCTTGGATTGCATTTGATTATAGCTAAACTCTCTAGAAACAACAGCATGATCAGCAAATATTTGTAAGTTTATATTTATTTAACATTTGCTGACTAGGAAAGTCCCACTAGGACAGACCCTATTTTCAGAAGAGGCCCAGGGAGAAATGATCCAGATGCATACCTTTGGAATGTGGGAGGAAATCGGAATACCAGGTGAAAATCCACATGAACACAGGGAAGACATGCAGACTCCGCACAGAAGGCACGCCAGCCAAGAATAAAACTGGAGAACCTCTTGCTCTGAGGTGACAACATTAACCGCTGCACCATTGCACCATCCAATTCTTGAGAAATGAGCCAATATCTGTGGTTGACTTTATACAGGTACAGAAAACTGTCTAAACACACATAAAATAGCCTTGTGGCCAATCAGAAGGTCACATTCAAACATATTTCTCTGTGATACCCAGTTCAGAACAGAGAAGGCCACACCCTCATCCCCTGTACACACTGCTACTAGAGCACAGACCTGAGTCTCCTCATCCCTTGTACACACTGCTACTAGAGCACAGGCCTGAGTCTCCTCATCCCTTGTACACACTGCTACTAGAGCACAGGCCTGAGTCTCCTCATCCCCTGTACACACTGCTACTAGAGCACAGGCCTGAGTCTCCTTAATGTAGAATCACAGAGACAAAACCCAAAGTGGAGTAACTACAAACAACTGACTAAACCTAAACACATACTAAGAAAAATGATTTAACTGTGCAATAATATCAGTGAAATGCAAGGACACTTTACAATGATAAAATTTAACAAAATATAATAAACAATGGATAATACAGCAGTAGTACAACAAAAATAAGTTATACACATGCAAAACTGACCAAAAGTACTTATTCCTGTGCTTGGCTTGCTATGCATCTGTAAATCATTCTGCTATGTTTGATGCCATAATTTGCATAATTGTGCATAATTGTGCATAATTTGCATAAGCAATGCCATTTCCATATCACTATGCAGTCATTTGCATATCATACTAATTTTACTCTAGTGCGATTATGCTACTTGTGTCTCTGAATTTCCTCTTCCCTGCAAGTTGCCATTTCCCATGTTAATTTGCACAGTGCTTTGAACCTTCATTGAATACTGGCCATTATGTCATATATCCAAGCAGAAACCGAAGAATCTCCACAGAAAAGTAAATGTAAAACAGCTCTGGGAAATGACAACACACAATAGTAACTCAACGCATTTATATTTCATTAGATATTGCGTTACTTTGTAAGTATAACTTATGTTTGCATGTAAGAAAGGGAACAGAAAAGAAAAGAAAAAATGGTAACCAATGTATTTCTTCATTCTGGCTCGAAACTATTAAACTGGTTAACATTTTGTGTAAATAAGCTAGCAAGATATTTCAGTGCAGTTAAGTGGGTGTATGGAAAATATTCACCACATATTGATTCTTTTAAGGGGAGCAGTTTAGTAAAAAGACCAAGCTTATAAAAAGAATTATATCATGGGCTGATTCTGTATCTTTTGTACAGCATTGTATAGGAGAAACATCAAACTTGTTGCTTGTATGAAGCATTGAATGACTCCACATATGTAAGGAACTCTAAAAGAAAGTGTGCCATTAAAAAAAGGTGGGGAAACACAGCAACAAGACAGAGTAGCGATCCTGATAGATCAGAGAAACAATGTATCATGCATGAAGTGCCAAGGAACACGCACAACGTCACAGAAAGCACCACATAACTGACAAGAAAGGATGCAAACACTGAATCCTAGTCACTGTAAGTCACATCAATAACTACATAAAGCAACAGGGATCATGCCATCTATGAATGTTTGTGTTATGAATTAAAAATATAGGAGGAAAGACAACTTCTCAATAGAAGACCAGTTGACACTGTAGAACCCGATAAGAATGTTGGCACTCTAAGGAGATATACATAATTATATATGCATGAGAGTGATGTAAGCAATACTACACAATAACAGGTATGATTTACAGGGCTTACCATCAAAATGTCGATCACTGCTCGTCGACACCGCTAACATGAACTCTGAACTGCAATTGTTGATAATGTTGAACGCCGATATTCTGAAATACGAAATCTCACCCCCTTTTTGACCCATGGTAGCACTTGTTTTGTGGTGTGGAGTGGTCAGAAATGTCGAAGTTCGGTGTTATTTCATTATTTTGAGAAATCGTCATTACGGCTTTCATGTGATGGAGTCACCAATATGAACACTCGATGATGGGTGATCGAGATTTTGATAGTAAACCAATTTACAAATATGCATCTTTCTTTGAGAGACAATTTGTGGCTGTCTGCTTTCTCTATTAATATTGCTGTATGCCATCTGCATATAGTATACTTCAGAGACTTTCTGTGCTGGAAAGCTTCAATACCTATACATGACATGTTAATCTACAAGGCTGCACCAAGTACACACCCTCTGTATACTTGGATGAGTTAGTGCCACCATATATTGCTTCTTCAGACCTTTGATAGCTAACATATTTCTGTAGATGTGCCATACCAAGTATCCCATTGTAGCCTATGTGGCACACTTTTGTACATAATTTTGCTGATCACTGTTGCTTTTACTTTTATATAAGCAATGCCACTTTGTTGCACCTATTAGTATTACACTGCAGATGTTGACACTAACCTTTAAATGGCAATAACCAGTTCTTGCATGCTGCACACATATTTTTAATACATTTGTGCAGCCTGTATCTTCAATACACATTCAAAACATATCTACATATTGCCAAGATACTTTATGTCTTGTAGGTTTATAGATGGCAGAAGGAGTTAGCTATACAAGACATATTTGTTTTTCTTCAGAGGAGAAATAATTGCTGCTGGAAGTCTTTAAGGAACACGGTTTTGAAATTCTGAACCAAGTGGAATGGAGTGATAGCCACAGGATGGATATTGCATGTAAGTGTTATTGGTGTCATGACAGGGCAGTACAGGGCTTTCATGAATGAGTAACTAGTGTGGGTCAGATACTATAACAGCATGCATGTCTGCTTCTGCCTGTGGTGCCACTAGTGATGGTCTTCCCCTGCAGTGCTGATGATACTGAGGAACCTTTGGTCCCTCTAGATGACAAAAAGTAATAGGGCAATGCATGGTGACAACATTGATGGCACTGTGCCAGCTGACCAGAGTGGTGTGTGTGTGTGTATATATATATATATATATATATATATATATATATATATATATATAAAATACATGTAGCACCATATGACCATGTCTATTTTTTTCCTAATGACTTGTGGATACATGTATTTCTAGTCCATCCATAAATCCATCCATCCATCCTTCCATTCACAACCCCGCATTTCCTATTTTGCACATGGGGTCGGGGTGTCACATCCGCAGTGACCATCACCTAAAGCCAAATTTACACCACTGAGTGGCTAACCACTGCTGCTAGTGTCATTTGGTTATGTGTACTAGGCATACTGGAGTCCCCTGTGCTGCATTTCTAAATGTGATCCTCCAGATTTGTGGTTTGCATGTCAGATTGAGCACATGAGCGTGTGTGACCAGATGTTGTCTAGTGTTTGATAGCTTACATTACTTTATGTGATTTTCACTTCATATCTCTCTGGTCTGTCTCATGACACCAATCTCTCCACTTTGACAGTATTAACTTTACATTTGTAGCCTGAATGGGTTTCCATACGAGTAAACATATATGATTGTTTTGATAGGTTGATTTTATGTTCCAGGTTCAGATATCATATCTGGGGACATGGACATCAGGATGGCTGCTGCTTTAAGAAGCAGATCCATTAAGAGGACTTCTTTGCTCTTTGGTGAGTGTCCATTTTATTATCCTTTATGAAGGTATCAGTTAGGTGTTTAATGTTCAGTCAGTCCTGCAAGACACATCCCCTGATATGCAAGGCAAAATAGCAGGCCAATTATTAATTCAGTCAATTTTGCCAATGCACAGTGGTGTGGGGAATGACAGCAAGGCTATGGAGGGTGCTGACAAACAGATCAAGCTACTCTGATGGAGGTAGTGAGGATAAGAGGTAGGTTTGCTTACTAGCTCGACTGCTGCAAGAGCTTGTGGTTTCTAAATCATATGTAGTGGCTGACAAGTGAAGTTCCTGCTAACAGATGCTATCATTGCTGCTGGCCCTGAACTGACTGGAGTGCATGTGACCTACTCTTGCTTCAATACCTATTTCAGTGGTCAGGCAAGTGAATGATTAGGAAGAATAAGGATTCCCAGGTGGCTATCACTGACCATATAGGATGATCTGATATGTATGATGGACACAAGGTGTGCCATTGCTGCGAGAAGTCAAATTAAATTGATGTCATTGTGAATTTCCAGGTAAGAAATGAACCAGCAGTTGGCTTCTTAAGGCACATGCCATCCACGATGTGGATAACAGCCATCACAAACTGCTACACTGTAGTCTGAGATAGAAATCAACAGGTAGTTTGCATCTGGTGCATACATCATAAGATATATAATGCATTGTCTTGTGGCCAGCACATGTGTAGCATGAGTGTGCATGCCTGCCATGTGACATTTCATGGACAGATATAGCATTACCCCTAGATGCAGCAGAATGGTGTGAAATGGGCAGTTTCTCACACATCCATGCATACCTAGTGGCACAACTATGCAGATACCCAAGTCATCTGCATCATCCTCATGGTTACCCACAATACTGTCTCATAGTGTGTCTTAAAGCCATGGCATTCCTGCACAGCAGGCAACTTTCATGACCAGTGGACTAGTTCAAGAAAATGGTGGATTTTAAATGAAGGGACATCTGTTACAGGGATCATATCCAGCTGTACATTGTGGCCACACCCTCAGCATCACAAAGGGTGTGCAGATTGTACTACCCATAGCAGACATATCCCAAACTGATGTGTGGTTACAGCATTATCCAACATTTAACCTGCTACACAGACAAATGATAATGTTGTGTCACCTGATGCTTCCAGGATTTTTTTTTTTTTGGGGGGGGGGGGTTATGCCTGGTATGTTGTTTGTGCAGGCATGCTATGCTCAGCACAAGCATAGCCTTTAGTGATTACATTGTGACAGTAGGTTTATACTGGATTCTGTCATATAACCTGTGCCTGGGCATACTGTATTCGCCTGGTGGGTGTTCATCTCTGTGGTCTTCATCACCAAAATTCTACCTCTCAGCCTAGTTGTTCCCTGTTCCGACATCCATCTAGTGCACTCCTGGGTGTGGTGCTGCCTAATTAGGAAGGCTATTGTGGTAACTGAATGTTGTTAGGCTATTAAGCATGATACACAAACTGGTCATTGTGGTGTTTTATGTAGAATGTACTGCATTGTGCTCCCTGATTTATCCCAGAATCTGCATCAAGACTTGAGTAGCCCATACATTTGTTCAGCCACAGTTCTGGTTTAAATATGGAGTTCATTATACTGATTCTTAACTACTGTTATGGATTAGCAGCTGATGCTATTATCCAAGGATACAGTAGGTATCTAGAATTACTTGCAGGGAACAAAAGAAGGACGATAGATGTTCTATCTTTACTTGTATTAGTGGCACAACATATCTGTTTGCACTGTATTGCCTGCCTACATGACAATGAGATGGCAATGTGTGATGCAGCCATGCTTAAACATGTAGAACAAATAACAGAGGTGCCATATGTGGGCATTAAAACTGTCAGCTGCTCAACCTTTTGGAGAGTACACCGATTTGAACCACCAAAGTTATGACTGTTGCTCTGTCCAACTTTCATTGTAAACTGCTCCACTTTCATTGGCTCAAGTGTAGAAATAATAATAGAGGACATCACAGTCAAAAGGATCAGTGGGAGATACTGAAATGCATTTCACACCACTACTGGAATACAGAACAATGCTTGAATTATTTCTTTGGAGTGGTTAATAGCAGCCATGTGAAGTAAGATGGCACACCTAAAAGAAAGAGATATGTGTATTTGCAAACACTCAGAGCAGTGTCTCTTACAGTTGGGATAATGTGAGAAAAGGAGGAACTGCTGCCTTGTGCTGGTTTTGTGGCTGCTTAGTTTACTTAATGCATAGATTTTGGCTCATATGTTTGACCTGTCTGTTATAAAATGCTTAATCTTCTGGTAAGTCAGACAATAATGCCAGACATCAGTGCTTCATACTTCTTAATGCTCAAAAAATGTAACCAAGTACCAAGGTTAAGCCTAGAAGACATTACTTTGGCACTTAGATGTATGAGACACTGCTACTAATCTTCTCCCAGCAGGAGGAATAAGACACTTCACAGAAGTTAAAAAAAAAGTTTATTCAAGCCAGTTAAGTGAGTTGATGGACAAGTGTTCGTCTGATGTTACACCGATTACAGATCTGTTATTTACAGGCATTCTGAGACTTTACAGGGAGGGTCTAGGGATGCAGAGTGTGATTGTTCAGAAAATGTTGATGCAAAACATGTTGCTCTATTAACTTTTTTAGTGAATTAGAGTAATATTTAGGAATTTCCCTGATTTGTGGCCTTTGTTCCTCATTATTTTTTTATGCTGTGATCAGAAAACAAGCCAGGACTCCAACGTCCAAAACCATGTTTACTAAAGGCACATAATCATAAAACAACAAAGCTTTCAAGACAATATCTCTTTCTCAATGTTTATACAAAATGACTCAACTACACTCCTTATATAAACTAGCCAGCCTATTACCATAGTCACATGACACAGTTTAAAGTAGTATATAATTAAACAGCCCTAAAACCTCCTTATAATACATGAATAAGCATAAAAAATACTAGAAATACATGACAAACAAACACATAAAAAATAGTTTTCAATTTTTACACACACACACACACACACACACACATATATATATATATATATATATATATATATATATATATATATATATATTTATGAAAGAATTATGTTTAAATTTCAACACAGGTTTTATACTAATAGCATTATTCAACCCTGGTAAACTATCTGCCCTAAAATAAGTTATCCATTTATACTCCGACATTTCAGTTCTATTAACTAAATCACCCCCAAGTGGATGTTCATAAATCGTCTGTAAAATCCTAAACTTAAATTTATGTTCTATATCACTCGTTAATACATGTTTGCTAAGTGCATTAGTCTCAGTTTTCCTGCAAATTTCAGAAAGATGTAAACAGATTCTTTCCTTCAGTTTCATATTAATCTTTCCTATATAAAAAACATTTGCAGCATACGCAGTTAGCAAAATATACAACATTCTCAGTGGAACATGTATCAGCTTCTTTCAAAAAGAAAGACTTTTTACTAACTGGGTGATTATAACATATCTCAGTATTAATGTAATTACAATATGCACAATTATAACAGGGGATAGTACCATTTTTACTTATAGCCCTATTGCCATCACTGTCTTCTCTCATATCTTTATAACATACAAGCTGTTTAAGATTCCGTTCTTTCTTATAAACAAATATAGGCCTATTTTCTACATATTTATTAACCTAAGAATTAGAATTTAGAATGGCTCAATTCTTTTCAATAACATGTTTAACAATATCTGTGCTTCTATTATGTTTTATAAAATAACCAATAGTAGAAAAACTATTGGTAGGGACAGATAAATCATTATTGGCTACTGAATAAAAGTATGGCTTAGCATTAGTATCCTTTTGACTAATTATCAATTCTTTAGTATTTTCAATAAGCATTTTATTATAACCTCTACTTCCAAAATCCTTCACCATGTTATCAACCTTATATAAAAACTTATAATATTTAGTACTCAACCTACTTACTCTTAAAAGCTGACTTTTCACAACACTCTTATACACGTGTCTTGGGTGCATGCTGTCAGCATGTACATATTTAGCAACCTGTACACTCTTCCTGTGAATTTCAGTTTCAGACTTATGTCCATTATGCCTAACAACAATATCAAGAAACAACACTTTAGCATATGAGTGATTAACATCAAACATCAGAAAATTGGCACTAGAATGCAAAAATCAACATAGTCATACAGGCTTTGTACATCTCCTTGCCATAACAAAAAGACATCATCCACAAACCACTTATAAACAGTAATTCTTTAGTACTGAAAGGCATATCACCATCAGTAAGCAGAAAATTCTTTTCGCATCTTACCAACACCAACTTGGCATATGTGTTTGCTACTGGAGTGCCCATAGCAACGCCTTTTATTTGATGAAAAAAACATCCATCAAATATAAAAATATTATTTTCTAGAACAATGTCGAACATTGAACATAACAGCTCCATTTTTGAGTTAGGAAAGCCACTATCAACATGTAGAAATTCTCCAATACATTATACTCCATAATCATTGGGAATAACCACAAATAGAGATTTAATGTCCATAGTAGCCAATATAATATTAGTACAAGCATTAATAGTGGACCATTCTCTCAAACTGATTTAAAAATATTTAGTGTCCCTGATATAACTTTTACTATGCTTTAGAAATGGGGCCAGTTGCTTTTCTAGATATTTAGAGAGAGCAGTGGTAATCCACCCATTACCTGAGACAAGGGGTCTCATAGGTGGAGTCATGAGGTTCTTATGAATTTTTGGAAGCCCATATATCACAAGAATGGTAGGATTAGCAATATACAAATAATTATAAGTTTTAGGCATAATTTGACTTTCCATTAACAAATCGTAAAGGTAAGTTTTAACTTTATTAACAATAATATTAAAAACAAAAGATTTATTCACCTCCTTCCATCTGATAAAATCTCATACATCGGGGTGGCCAAGGATGAGCCTTGAGTAGTATCACTTTCTCTCAGCCCTGCTTTATCATATCTTTTATGACAGGAATTTTTAATTATAACTAACTAAAAACATTTTTTTATATATTTGGTTTCATTTAATAGTCTACTTAGTATTAATTTTTTTTAATTTTTTTTAAACTTTTCCTGTCAAAATACAAGAGACAAGTTTCTGGCATCTGACTTCAACATGAGCTTTACAAAATCTTCTCCTCAGGACTTAGCACTAAAAAAGAGTTTCAAACACTTTTAACTACTATTCAGGAATTATCAACAAAAACTGACAGAATGGACATGAAGATTGATAATTTTAAGGAAACCACTTCACAACAAATGGAGACATTACATCAAGACCTTAAGAAACAGAAGAAACAAATTACTGGTATTGAGACATCATTAAACGACATGGATAGTAGAATACAACAACATGAACATAACTTAGAATTTCTTTTAAAGTAAAATTCCCTGCTTCAAACAAAAATAGATGATCGAGAGAATATATCATGAAGAAATAACATCAGGATCTTTGAGCTACCAGACAATCTGGAAGAAAATAATATGGAGAAAATTTTAACCTCATGGCTACCTGAAATTTTACAGCTTCCTGAAGCACTTTCTTTTGCTATAGAAAGAGCCCATAGGTCCTTGTCTACATCTAAAAATACCAAAAGTAATCCAACAAAATCTGTCATAGTCAAATTCTTATCAACACACGATAAAGAAATAGTTTTGAAGACTGCCTGGTCTAGGTCACCAATCAAATACAAAGATAACATCATACGTTTTGATAATGACTATCCTTCATCTGTCATAACTAAAATGAAACAATTTTTAACATTGCTTAAAGAACTTAAAAAAACACAAATAAAGTCTCACCTGCTTTTCCCTGCAAGGCTGAAAATCTTCCTTCAAGATGGTCCGAAGATATTTGATGAACTAGATGCAGCTATCAAATACATAAAAATCCAATAAAATTTTGAAAGAAAAATAGATGAAATGGACTGGGCTAGTTCAAGTCTTAAAAGAATTGCTGAAAATGGTACCTGGAAAACAGTTGAACACTAGAAGAAACTTAAAAAATATATTTTTTACAGTATGGATTTTATGTTTTTACTTACATATGATCTTTCTTATGACCCACAAGTCAAGGAAAATGAAAATGGTTCAACAGGTGAGTATTGTTCTAATCTCTATTATATTGTGGTTTTGGCTTGAGTTACATATTGACTAGTTAGTTAGATTATTTCAGTAGCTATTAGCATTTTGTTTTATTTTATATCCTTATTAATAATTTTAGTTCTCATTGTCTTAGATAATTCTAAAAATATAATATAGCATATACCCTATATAAACATGTTTTATAAACATTCTGCTTTGCTAAAAAAATAAATAAAAAGAATTTGATTATTGCCCCATGCTTGCTTATACTTTTGAATATATTGACTGCACTGGTTTAATATTGTTTTGTTTACAGATATTAAGTAGCTGTATATTACTTTGATTGCAAGTCTGGCATTCCAGTTGCTGTCTTACTTCTTTATCTTGTTAAAAATGTGTATATATGAACTGATTAAGGTTTAATTTTGCCATAGTCTCTTTGCCCTTTTGTCTATTTTTTTATTTTTGTTACATATCTCCTTATGGTTGTAGGGAATATATGGTAGATATGCTGTTGGTGATTTTTCATATAAATTCCCTATTGTGATTTTGATTAGTTGCTTGCTTCTGTTTAGAGCAGTTGGCTGTGTACCTTTGTTTGTGGTGCTGGGAAGTGCATTCTCTTCTTTTTCTTATGCCTATATTGTTTTTATTAAATAATGTTGGCAACTTCATTTAGTGCCCTTTTGTTTGATACTGTATTTATCTTGTTGTGCTATGTTGGTTGGTGGCTTTGGGATTATAACGGACCTGAAGATACAATAGACCTGGGAATTTTTTTTTTTTTTTTTCTGCTTTGACATATAATGGGGGCTTTGGTTGTTGCTGGAGTGTCTTGAGCAGCTCCCAAGTCTTTGGAAGCCTTTATTTGTTGTTTGAACAGTTTACAGTTTCCCGCTGGAACATTTGAAGCTGTTTATACTTACTATGACTCGGTGATATGTCCTCACACATCTCTGAACTCCTTCAGAGCCACATGACATCATCAACAGCTCGATGGGACTTTTTAAAAAGGCAGTATCTGAATCCTTATGTATTTGTGGACTTTTACGGCATGAATTACATTGATTTGGGCTTCTACAAAGAGGAAAAACCTTTGTAAGACTTCCTATGAGGACTGCTATGTCTTAAAGATAGTCTTTAATTTAAAAAGGAGCGCAGCTGGTGTAGTCTTCAACTTGGTAGGTAGAGAGGGGTTGATTTTATGTAAAATGATAACTACAGCAATGTCCATGACATTAGCAAAATGACTATACTGGACAAAAATTATTAAATCGAATAGATGGAAATCACTTACTTAATTTATAAGTTAGCATTTGCTCAGACATGAATTAGTAGCAAGATTTAAATCAGGAAATCATTCTGTATGACATTCTATGTTATAACTACTCTAAAGCACTGTACTTAGTAGCTGTTAACATTCTTGCATTTTTTGCTACATGTTAATGACATGAAAATATCAACAGTAAATATATCGATGCAACTAATTCTGCTAAAGGTACTGGCATTTGAATAAATCGAGGAAAGATGATACCGAACTTGTGAAAAACTCTGTGGTGTGCTCAGAGCTGGAAGAGTTTTATGTTACTTAGTACAAGAAGATAATGTTCTGTATTATTGCACAATGCTTCTATATATTTAAATCAGAGAAAGTTTATGTTAAATTTTTTTTTTAAATCTTACTATTCTTCTTACATTGACTGTTCTCAGATTGTAACATCTTGGATCCATACTCACTTTATATTTGTGTGTATATATATATATATATATATATATATATATATATATATATATATATATATATATATATATATTTATTGTTTATTTGGTTAACATTAACAGGGATTCTCTGACAGAGCTGAAGAGCCCTTTTTCAGTGGAGGCCTGGAGAGAAAGGTTGCAGCATATTACACAATTTTCATTATTAATTAGCATTTAACAGCAATGTTACAGAATTATTGCAAGGCATTAAGTAGCAATACAATTTTAGTCAGTGTCAGTAACCAGGATTATGCTGTTTCTTATTATCAATAATCTTGTTATTGCTTATTTGCATTGTATAGGTTAGAAGTAACTAAATGTGACAAGACACACTGCAAATACTGCTATACAAAAGCATATCAATGTGCTACTTTAGTTCTTTGTATTTTAAAGTTTAAGTAAGATTTGTAAACTGATTTAGTGTTTTCCTAAACTATATTTTATGGTGGATATAATTTATGTTGATTGCTTGCGAGGTGCGGAATCTATTTTACATCTTGGGCTACAATCAAAAATCTCACTTTAGCTAGATCTATGTTTGGCTTAATCTATATATGCTATATCTACTGTAATGTTACATTATATCTTACTGATGAATTGTATAGTACATGTTTTGGTTATAACCGAATAGCTTAAAATGCAATAAGAAAATATAGTTACATCTCTTATGTACAGTTTATCTCTAAGCAGTAGATGTTTGCTAACAAATATGATATAGTTGTTTAACTGTGATGTGATGCATTCTTGTATTGGGCTGATTGCAGAGACTTTAGAACAGTATAGAGTTATAGTATTAGTCAATGTTTTAACTCTACAGTTTTAAAAGAAATTTAAATTACATGGTTTTGATTTCACTAATCAAAGCTTAAAACTGAAAACTAGGATACGACAGCTAAAAATATTAGAAGCAAAAATCTTTCTTGCTGCTGATTTGAATTTCAGCCTTATGGTGGCACAATTACAAGTGACTTGGTTTATGAATAACCTTTTTTGGGTAATGCATTAATTGCCAGATTTTTGATAAATAGAAGCCTGGGAGACATTAAAATGACCTTGGAAAAATTATATTGTTTTCTTATTTGGACTAAGTCCGATAGACTAATGGCCCCTTTCAGAGAATAATGGAAAAATTAGACAAGGTGTTGGAGTATTTTATTCCTTTTGAAAACTGTAAACAGCTCTCTCTCTCTCTCTCTCTCTATATATATATATATATATGTAAACATTACCATGAATTCTGGTAGATTTTGCTACCTGATCTCATACACCCTATAGTTATAGTTAATTTTCATATAAGTATTACCCTTCTGTAGTTCCAACAAATATATTCTTCCTTTCTAGAGGCCACCTTTTAAGATAAACTGAAGTACACCCTGTGGGTTTTCTTCAAAATAAAATAGGACCATTTCAAGATTCACTACTACATATTATTTTATATAATTTTATCCTTGAATAAATCTCTGCCTATTTTAGCAACTGAGAAATATTATTACAACAGATATACACCTGACATTTTGTGGAACTGTTTTCATCTCCCTAGTGACTTGTTTTTCTGTTATCCAATCAGGTTTTAATTGTGATGACTGTAGTCTCAGTGGACACATTCTAAACTATACCAGGAAATGTGACAAGAGTCCCCGTGGACTATGATGTTTGCAGATGACATTGTTATCTGTAGTGAGAGTAGGGAACAGGTGGAGGAGACCCTGGAGAGGTGGAGATGTGCTCTAGAGAGAAGAGGAATGAAGGTCAGCAGGACTAAGACAGAATATATGTGTGTGAATGAGAGGGAGGATAGAGGAATGGTGAGGATGCAGGGAGTAGAGGTGGTGAAGGAGGTTGAGTTTAAATACTTGGGATCAACAGTTCAGAGTAATGGTGAGTGTGGAAGAGAGGTGAAGAAGAGGAGAGTACAGGCAGGATGGAGTGGGTGGAGAAGAGCATCAGGAGTGATTTGTGACAGACAAGTACCAGTAAGAGTGAAAGGGAAGGTCTACAAGAGGGTAATGAGGCCAGCTATGTTATATGGGTTGGAGACAGTGGCACTGAAAAAAAGGCAGGAGTCAGAGCTGGACATGGCAGAGTTAAAGATGTTAAGATTTGCACTGGGTGTGACAAGGGTGGACAGGATTAGGAATAAGTATATTAGAGGGTCAGCCCAGGTTAGAAGGTTTGGAGACAAAGCCAGAGAGGCAAGATTGCATTGGTTTGGACATGTGCTGAGGAGGGATGCAGAGTATATTGGGAAAAAGATGCTAAGGATGAAGCTGCCAGCTAACAGGAAAAGAGGAAGGCCTAAGACAAGGTTTATGGATGTGTTGAGAGAAACATGCAGGTGGTTAGTGTGACAGAGCAAGATGCAAAGGACAGGAAGAAATGGAAACAGATGATCCTCTGTGGTGACCCCTAGACATACTAGACATTAGCAACTTTATAATATGCTGGAGGGACAGATTCATAACCCAGAGGCTTCCTTCACTCTGGAATAAAATCCCAGTCCAGGTTAGGCAGAGTCCCTCATTGACTCTCTTCAAGAGGAATCTTGATGAGTGGATGGGAGATTGTAGGTTTACCCGGGTATCACTTCTGTGTCACTGTTAGACAGAGGCACAGTATACTAACCTCGAAAAAAGGGCATAGTAAAATTCATTTAAAATGGGTGGCGAAAGCCAAACACACTCTGGCTAGGCTTATAAATGCCCTAGGGCAGATAGCCTAGTATGAACCTATGAACCTATGAACATAATTGGAGCAGCTGAAAGAATAAGAAGACTAGGAAATGTGACAACTGGGCATTCATATTAATTTACTAAATTTAAGTAAACTGAGTATCCCTTTTGCTAAAGGATATTATACACTCTGTTTATATTTTTTCTGCTGACTTTAAATAATACTGGTGTTATTTGTTACACAAATATGTTAGTTAAGTGAGCTTCCCACAGGTTAACAGTTCTATAGAATTAAATTTCAGTCTTATTGTATTGACTTACTGTATACAGAACCTTTTTGTTATAATTCATATTCTGGCTTTACTATAATTTACTGTCAATTGATCCACAGGTTTAGTCCTGACAAAAAATTACATTCCTAATTTTATAGCTATGATACTAGACATTAGCAACTTTATAATATGCTATTCATTGTTGCAATTTATTACTAGTTAACTTGTTTATTAGTTAATCTAATATAAAGTGTATGATGTGTTCTCCCTTTTGCATAACATTGACATTCCTATCTACAAGCCATATTTTTAATTATGAAATAGTTTATATTTATGCTGCTAGTAGGTTAGTTAATTTGAGTGATTAATGTCACTCAAATTAGGAGTTTATAACTCCAGGTGAGTTTTAGAGGGTTTTATTGTTAGAAGATTTTGTTATAATGTTTTGATAATATTCTTTCTGATGTTCACTAAAACATATATAGTGCAAAGTTATTTAAATATTTATAACTTTAAATCTCTTTTCTATGCTTCACACACTATAAATTGCTGTATTCCCTTCATTTTTCTAGTATCATTTCATAGACCAAAATTTAATAAAAGTTTTAACCAGCATGTATTACAACCCAAAAAACTTAGAACATGACAACCTTAAATTGTATTTCTCTTAACATAAATGGTCTAAATAACCCCAACAAGAGAAGGTCTTTGAATAAATATCTCCAGTTACATAAGTCACAATTAATTTTTCTGCAAGAAACTCATTTGATAGATGTCGGCATTTCCAAACTAGAATCTAAGTCTTTTTCAATCCTTATTAATTCTGAACACTCTCAAAAAAAAGTGTTGCAGTATTTTGGAATAATAAATTACCACAACCTAAAATAATAAACTCATACAAAAATAATAAAGGTATGGTAGCTTCTATTGTCATAATATTCACTCTAATAAATATGTACTGGATTCCTGGCTTTGGACAGAACTCAGCACAACAACATATAGGTCATATTATTCAATTTTCTAAGGGCAATATTATAGTAACTGGTGATTTTAATTGCATTTTTAATAGTTCAGACTCTACTTCTAAAGGTAAGAGAAGAGTTTTGGGTTCAGTCAGATTATTAAAAGAGTTTTCAAATTCCTTTTTATTGAAAGACATTGATAACTACGCTGACCCAAAATCATTATTCTATACATTTTTCTCACACAGACATAACACATTCTCAAGAATAGACAGAGTTTTTATCTCTAATAGTTTAGCAGATTCTTTATGTAATGTAAAAATTATTACATGTTCCTCTTCAGATCACAATTCTATAACCTTTGATATATATATTTATTCATGTTCCAATGTTCAGATAAAACAGATTCCAGCATATATCACTAAATTAAAAGATTTTAACACCTTCATATCAGCAGAAGTTCATAGTTTCATAGAATTTAATGCTAACAATAATACATTTGAAATTTTCATCTGGGATGCAATGAAGGCATATTCATATGGCAGAATAATTGATTGGTGCAAAAAAAGACTTTCATGGGATAAAGCTTTAAAAGAGATACAAACTAAACTTGATATTTTGAATCTTTAGTTATCAAAAAATCAACAAGACAAATCCAAAACAGAAGAATTAAAATCTTTAAATAAGACATATATTGAGATACTAAACCATAAATCTATGATTATTCTAGAGGAATTTAAATGTATTAATTTTTCAATAAATCCCAGATTTCAATAAATCCCAGATCTTTGAATATTGGATCTTGGACTTATTCTGTTAAAGATGGGTTTCAGGTTGGAACCTTGGACTCTAAGGATGGAACGGTGAAACCAGCTGTATCCAACAACAGCGAAGTAGGTAGTTCCAACATCAAAGCTAATTTGGACAGATTTTTAAAGCTACCTTTTGAATTTGGGTGTGCTAAAACTATTACTGACATTCCTAGAAACAATTTTGTACACAGGGGTAATCAGTCATTAAAAAGTATGATTTTTGGGTTTGGCAACAAACTCAATAAAATTAAAAGTATACAGATAGACAACATGTATTTACGTAAGTGTCTTGAAAGTAACATCATTCCCATGGGTTTACGTTTTTAAACAACCTATTGGGATTGAGATGAACACTGTAAACATTAAGAAATGTGAAGAAATGTTTAACAGTTTTGGTAAACAGTTTATTGAGTTTATTGTATCATGTAATGATCACAAACTCAGTAGTTTATTGGAAGAGGTGGATAAGGACAACTACACTATTACACATGATTTATTATTTTCAGAATGGGACAAGTTGTATGAGAAACAATTTACATATGCTGAGAGTAATGGTAGGAAAAGTTTTGATAGGAAATGTAAGAAGTTTTCCAGGGATTTAAAACAATTTGAGAATGGTACTATGTACAAATGGAATAGAAATTTTACTGCTCCCAATGGTACAGTTTACAATGGCCCCAGTAATACTGCCAACTGTGTAGACACTTTAAACGCTGCAGGTGTAGAGGATTTTTTATACCAGGAGACTGGGAGGGGATGGAAATGGCAGGAAGTAGGGAAGAAACAGAGATTGAACAAGTGGGGCATCAGTACAGGGAACAATAAACTCCAGTGGTATTGGTAATCAGGAAACAGTGGTGAACAGTACTGATAACATTATAAACATTGAAGGGGACATTAAGGTGTATAATTATACTTCCTTTCAAGTCGAAAAGGAACATTTTCGAGTTTTTACCAAGGGAATGAAATATACACCTAGTCAGCCGTTCAACGTGGTCGACACCCTGGTTGAATTCAAATTGTTTTTAAGGAAATTAAACCTAGGAATATTCTTCCGTGACAAACAGGGTGTTAGTGTATCTAAGAACACACTTAGGAAGAAAAGTTCCTTTACACCTCCCACACACAAAACTTTAACATCTTTTGAGAATGTAGTTACCAAAGAAATCTATTCCTTGTGTAAGCAATCGAACAACACATTTTCCCACAGCAGGCATGACCAAGATCTGGGGGACATATTGGACACTCTCAGTGAAAACAACATTAGGGTCATGTCTGCTGATAAAGGGGGTGGTATAGTGTTGTATGATCAGGATGCATACACAGCAAAGATCTTTGATATTCTTCGAAATATCAAACAATATGAGGTAGCTAGTTTAAATCAGGTTAACATTGCTCACAATAGGATCAATTTGTTCTTAGAAGAGTTTTTGTTGGATGAGAGAATTGACGAAGAGCTCTACAAATTCCTTAAGATTGATTTCCCACAACTAGCTACTATATTCGGAATTCCGAAGGTGCACAAGGATGTGCTGAACCCCCCTTTTAGACCCATCATTGCAGGCACCTACAGCAAAACCTTTCCTTTTGGTAGAATGGTTGACTTTTGGTCAAAACACACTCTTGGAGGGTGTCAGCACATCATCAGAGATTCGTGGGAATTTCTGGGGATCTTCACCAGAGTTATGGAGTCCAGGTATGATCTTTGTCACGGTTGACATCAAGGATCTTTTCTCCTGCATTCCTAAGGATGAGGGGTTGGAAAGATTTACAGCCAGTTTGAGGAAACACAGTGGGCTAAGTTGGGAGAAGATTAGGCTCATTTCTGAGTTTACAGAAATTGTACTTGACAATAACTTCATTTTCTTTGAAGGTGAATATTTTCGACAAATCTCTGGTGTGGCCATGGGGGCAGCTTGCGCCCCTATTTACCAATCTTGTGCTCTTGGATTGGGAGGAAGAGTTTGTACTACACAGTGAGTGGATGGAACACATATCCTGCTATGTCCGTATTTGGATGACTTGTTTCTGTTATGGAAGGGGGACACTACTTCATTGTCCAAATTCATTGAATATATTAATCAGACCACCACTTATTTAGAGTTTGTACACCAATACAACATGAGTGGAATCAACTATCTTGATGTGTACATATTCAATGACGGAGGGTCCTTTCAATCCAAGATCTACAGGAAGGACACATTTAGTAATGGTTATTTGGATTTCAGTAGTAGTCACCCCTACTCACAGAAACGTAGTATTATCAAAGGTCAGTGCATACGGGCTGCGAGGATGACAACGCTCCGAGCGGACATGGAGTCGGAAATCAACCATATAGGGAGTATGTTTAGGGACAAAGGGTACCCGCCCTACTTGATCAAGGATGTGACTAGCTTTGTGTTACAGGAATGGGGGAAAAAGTACACACCACTGTTGGGGAAGGGAACAATCCTCCCTGATACTAGTAAGAAATGTCATGATAATAAAGATACAAATCAATATTCGAAATCCTATATAGTCAAGTATGGGAAACACGCAGATGATGTCAAAAAAATTATTACTTCCAATTGGAACATCATTACCAGTGATGAGTCTATCAAAGATTTTGTTAGTGACAGGCCCACCTTTGTATACAAAACAGGCCCAAATATTAAAAATCTTATTGAATGGAAGGCCAGTAGACAAGGGGGGAGTAATAACACACAGAGATGGGGGACCAGGAAATGTGGTAGATGTTCACAATGTGCCTTTGTATGTGAGGATGCATGTTGTACTTTAGAAAACATCAACAACAATAAAATTAGATTTGCCAATGGTAATTGCAACACCAAGCATTTGATTTATTTAGCTATGTGCTGTTCTTGTCCATGTTACTATGTCGGGAAAACCGACAGGTTATTTAAAACAGAGTTTATGATCACATTTATTGTATAGGGAAGAGGGACGAGAACAATGCCTTATTTAGGCACATTTCTAAAAGTAAAACATGTGACAAGTTTAAATTTGCAATTTTGGAAGTAGTTAGGAGAATCCGAGGGTGGGGACATTAAGAGAACAGTGGGAGAGAAAGAAATAAAATGGCAGTTGAAATTAAATGCAGCGTGTCTTCCAGGTCTCAATGACATGATCCCCACAAAACCCTTGGTTAGGAACACATAACATCTCATTTTATTACTTTTTACTTTCAGAATTGTATTTAAAAATTTAACAGAAGTATACAACTTGCAAAAATCTGGATACTGAATTTTATTGTCTTTACATCAACATTATATTATGGCATGTATTAGTAGTGTTTTAGTAATAGTTGAATTTTGTACCTACCAAATCCTGTCTTGTTAGGACAAATGTCAAGACTGATTTCTAATAAGTGACAATGTTTGACACTGCATCTTTGTGCCATTTTTAAATATGTACCATACAGTACAATGTTGTTGCCTTTGGCAAAGAGTTGGTTTTTAAGTGTATAAATTTATACACAATTTCATTTAGTATTGTATTTTAGGTTTTATATGTATTATCAGTGAGAAAGTAAGTACTGTAGTTTTAAGAAATGGTGAGGGCGTAGCTCTTAAACAATTAACTTTTGGCGGTTTTTTAGGTATTTATAGAGAGCCTTAGGGCTTACTAGGTGTTCTGATGAAGTGTATTTTATACATGAAAGCGCTCAACAACTGTTTTTGGCTTGTTAAATAAAGAGCTTGTGCTTTTATTTAAATCAAGCGTGGATCGTGGAATTTACTGTGGTACCAGTGTGCTTTCTTTGTCGATTGTTGCCTCCACAGTGACTTTTGGGAATTGTAATTCTGAACACTCTCAAAAAAAAGTGTTGCAGTATTTTGGAATAATAAATTACCACAACCTAAAATAATAAACTCATACAAAAATAATAAAGGTATGGTAGCTTCTATTGTCATAATATTCACTCTAATAAATATGTACTGGATTCCTGGCTTTGGACAGAACTCAGCACAACAACATATAGGTCATATTATTCAATTTTCTAAGGGCAATATTATAGTAACTGGTGATTTTAATTGCATTTTTAATAGTTCAGACTCTACTTCTAAAGGTAAGAGAAGAGTTTTGGGTTCAGTCAGATTATTAAAAGAGTTTTCAAATTCCTTTTTATTGAAAGACATTGATAACTACGCTGACCCAAAATCATTATTCTATACATTTTTCTCACACAGACATAACACATTCTCAAGAATAGACAGAGTTTTTATCTCTAATAGTTTAGCAGATTCTTTACGTAATGTAAAAATTATTACATGTTCCTCTTCAGATCACAATTCTATAACCTTTGATATATATATTTATTCATGTTCCAATGTTCAGATAAAACAGATTCCAGCATATATCACTAAATTAAAAGATTTTAACACTTTCATATCAGCAGAAGTTCATAGTTTCATAGAATTTAATGCTAACAATAATACATTTGAAATTTTCATCTGGGATGCAATGAAGGCATATTCATATGGCAGAATAATTGATTGGTGCAAAAAAAGACTTTCATGGGATAAAGCTTTAAAAGAGATACAAACTAAACTTGATATTTTGAATCTTTAGTTATCAAAAAATCAACAAGACAAATCCAAAACAGAAGAATTAAAATCTTTAAATAAGACATATATTGAGATACTAAACCATAAAACTATGATTATTCTAGAGGAAGTTAAATGTATTAATTTTTCAATAAATCCCAGATCTTTGAATATTTTAGCCAATAAAGCAAAAAGATTGAACAAATTCAATCACATTAAAAAATATATTCACCACAAAAGAAAAAATGGTGTCTGATTTACATAACATATTAATTGAATTTAGAGAATTTTTTTCTTAAATTAAACCAATCTTCTGCACTAATAAACCCAAAGAAGGATATTCAAGCCTTTATCAATAAAACTCTAAAAAAAAAAGATTAACAGAAGAACAAACTAAATTACTAGACTGGCAAATTACATTAAAAGACATCCAAGAGCAAATTAATACACCTGAACAAAACAAAGCACCCGGTAATGATGGCATTATTCCAGAAATTTACAAAATTCTACCGAATAAAACACTAACTTTGTTACTTTCAGTCTTCAATAGTATACAAAATAGAAATACCATCCCTCCATCATGGAATTATACATTTATTTTTCCCATTCTAAAGCCTGAAAAAGACCCTATAAAATCTAATTCATATAGACCTATATCGTTATTAAACACGGACTATAAAATGTTTATTTCTATATATGCAAAGAGGCTTAAACATTTTCTTCCCAACTTAGTAGATGAGGACCAAACAGGTTTCATAATAAATAGAACATCATATGATAACATTAAAAGAACAATAACCTTAACGAAGTCAACTAGAAACTTAAAAAATAACCTAACTATAGTTAGTTTAGATATAAATTGTGCTTTTGCCAAAGTTAATTGGAATTACCTATTTATTCTTCTACAGGAACTCAATTTTTCAAATAATTTTGTAAATCTTATTACACATTTATATAATGGCTCTCAAGCTTATGTTAAAATTGGCTCTAATATTTCTCAGTTCATACCTATTACTAAAGGGACTAAACAAGGATGTCCATTATCCCCTCTTTTATTTCCTTTAGTTATGAAGCCTTGGGCAAATTTGATTAGAGATAATAGTAATATTAAAGGTTTTGATATGAGTCTTAATAAAACTTCAAAGATTCAAATGTTTGCAGATGGCATACTGATTACTTTGGGAGGTAAGAATCCAACATTACAGGAATTATTTAATGATATAGATTATTTCCAAAAAAAACCTCAGGTCTTAAATTTAATCACAATAAAACACAAATCTTGTTATCTGGTTCAAAAAATATAATATTCAAAATGAATTTGAGAAATATATACCACAGTCCCAACAAATAAAATATTTAGGTATAATTATTACTAATAATATAAAAGAAATTCAAAAACTAGACTTTGATAAAAGTATAACAGAAATAGATAACCTAATACACAAATGGTCTAAAGTAAATTCTCAATAGAGGAGAAATTATCAATTATAAAGATGATACTTCTACCAAAAATCTTCTACATAATTCAAGCCTATTTCTATTCCTCCACCTTATACAATAATTAAAAAGTTTAATACTTTGATTAAAAAATGTCTTTGGTACCCAATTAAACCCTGGATCTCTTTATCATATTATATGTACAGCTGGGATAATGCAGGTATTGCATTACCAAATTTAGAAATATATTCAATTTCTTCAGTAATTAAAACAATTTCATATGTTATAGATAGCAAATCTTCAGCAAAATGGAAAGAATTTGTCCTATCCTTATCACAAAATTTAAATAACAATAATGACTTCTTTAAACTAAATTTAGTAAATAACACATTCATATGGAAGCTAAAGGAATTATTTTCTTTTTGTCCTACCCAAAATTTTAAATCAAATTATATTATGATAATTTTAAAATCCTTTAAAAAATGTTATTCTTAGATTTAAGTCATATGGAAGTTGAGTATTCCTTATTTTCCCCATAGCATGCACACAGGGGATTATTTTCTCCACTATTTTTTATAAAATGTCAATATTTAAGCAAAAGCATCTGATTTCTTGGCATCAGATATTGAAAAACAATGAATTGCAATCCGTTAATACTTTATTGGAAGAGATTACCTTGATTCAACACTATGGCTTGACTTACAATAAGCTAGAAATTATATCAAAATAAACTTGATTTAATACCTTCTTTGTTTAAAAAATTAATTCCTAAATTCATTCAGTATTTGATCGTTTTTACTCAACAAAACAATTCAATTAAAATTAGCCTGTCACATATATATAAAATTATTAAATCAGACTTGGATATATTCCCAGATAATTATTGGAATTTGTTTCTCTGACATTAATTATTGTAACCCTTCAGATAAAGATAAATTAAATATTCTTCAGTCAGCAAGTAAAAACTACTTCATCACTTAAATGGAGTCTATTTACTTGATGATTTTTAAATAGATCATTCATCACTCTAAAAAACATAAATAATATGTGTAAAGAAAATATACTTTGTTGGAGATGTATGAAGGTACAGAATGCTGATTGGGTACATATTTTCTATGACTATTTACACATGAAAACATTTTAGGAAAATATTAACAATTTCTTACAACGAATATTCACTGATAATGTTTTACTTAGTGAATCATTAGTTTCATTTAACTCTCCAATTCCATCTTGTGTAAAATCAAGTAAATATTCACTTCTTTGGTCTGTGCTGTCCATAACCAGTAAAGAAATCACAAGAAAGTGGAAGTCTTCACAAATTCCCTCTTTTAAAATTTTTAAAGATCTTCTCTTGGAAGTATCCAAATTATAATTGATGATGATCAAATCTAGATCTAGAAATACAGCAATGTATAACCAATGGATTAATATAATTGATTTATTAGAAAATCAATAATTTAAAGGTATTAATCAGCTCTTATTTATTTGTTTTGACTTGAAATGTTTGTTTATAGTATTGTGAACATCACTGTATATAGTTCATTGTTTTTTTATCTTTTATATTAGTGTCTTTGTTTTTATCTACGTCATCATAAAATATGTTCAGTTCTCTTTTAATATTTGTATGTTTCAGTAATGACTTTAATAAAACTTATTTAAAAAAAAAAACCTCATACATCAAGTTTTTATTTTGTTATAAATCCATAATTACTATTTTCCTCCCTTATCAGATTGCTTAATAATTATATTATTATTATTTTGACATACACTTTCTAATGCTAAATGTTCAGAAGCACTCAAGTTATAAAATTTACTGCATGCAGTACCATCTTTGAAAAATACATTATACAAATTTTGTTCACACA
This sequence comes from Protopterus annectens, assembly GCF_019279795.1. Taxonomy (NCBI): domain Eukaryota; kingdom Metazoa; phylum Chordata; order Ceratodontiformes; family Protopteridae; genus Protopterus; species Protopterus annectens. The sequence goes on along the minus strand of NC_056741.1, from coordinate 310,006,873 downwards.
TAGTTTCAAATGCTTTCACAACCAGGGTACTCAAAGGTACAAAAGTACTCAATCTTCTTAGGCTATCATTATGTATATTATCATTATCCTTAAAAGCAATTTAAGGTCAATTTTCCTAGGAAACTGTCTAAGCTCTGTTACAATTTCATTAAAGTCAGCCTTACAAGCAGGAATAAATGATAGCCCCTTAGATAACAACTTACAGATGTTAATTAAGTCCTGATTTTCCTGCTTCTTGTTACTGGTCCTACCTTGACTACTTTCTGCGCTGTTGTGGTTAACTTGACTGCTTCTCCTGCTGCATTCTTCTTCTGAATTCTGCTCCTCCTTCTGGAATGGTCTCTGACTTGAATTGGCTGCTGCAGTTGAAACTTCACATTTTCTAAAAAAATATTATTTAAAGGCACAGAGGCACTAGCACTCTGCACAGCACTAGCTGATAGCAACAAAACATTATTATCTATTGTCAGCTGAGTGTCTGAAGAACTTATATGTCTCCCAGATTTGATATTTATGTTTGCCATTGATTCACTGAAGCTGTCTAAGTTAACAACAGCTTCACTACATCTAGGAGACTTAGAAATAACTGAAACAGCTGAATTGGAAGCAGAGTCATTCACATTGTCAGATGTAATGAAGAGCTCAGTCCTTTCAGTAGCAGGGGGGCGTCTCACTTGCGATACCTTCTGTTCATTGTTCCTCAGTCAGTAAACGATATTCTTCTGCTTATAGTCATTAAAGTCACGGAGAAGCTTATGTTTCTTAATAGAAATTAGCTTTTATTCCAACAGCTTAAAGTTTGTCTAACATATTTTGATACTCTGCTGAGACACACTTAAAGTTTAAAGAGCTCACAAGCTTGTCTTCCAACTTCTCAATCTCAGTTTTTAATAGTACTTCGTGACTAGCAAAAGTCATTCATTAAGCACATGTATACTGCACTTAATTTAAGATTTAGTTCTTGCCACTTTAGCAGAAGACCTGTAAATTTATTATCATAAGTGGGCATCTTTTTAATTCTAACTTCTCTAGGGGCTATGCCCAACTCTAAGTAGGCGCAGAATGAAAGTCTCTGCCATTGAAGTTTTTTAAATGCGTGAGTTTTATTTTCAGGAACTTAATCAAATCAATTAATTAATTCAGTTGCATATTATCACTTTCAGATAGATGAATTGAAGAAAGTGAGCCAGTACATATACTTAGCAGAAGATTAGAAGTGGTTTTTAAAAATTGCTGAAGTCTGACAGAAGTGGAAACCTGATTCTTACTTGTGTTCTGATGGTTATCTGGTAGTCCAGAAAAGGAGGGGCCCAGCAAACAGTATGCAGCTAAATATTAAATTAAGTACAGTAAAATTGTTGCTCTGAGTGTACAAGTCACATAAAAGCTGGAATTCCTTTACATTGTGCACTGTAGCTTCTGCTATTACTAGCAGTTGCACCTCTTTTTAACAGTAAAGATCAATAAATCACAAACTAAGACAAGATTGCTTAGATAAATTCTGGATAATCCTTTTTGCAGTGTGTGAATTTTTAGCTGACTAGGCCCCTTGAGATGTCTAGAGTTTGCCTGTCTTAAACCTATCCCATTTCTAATAACAAACAGTGAAAATTAAAGGTGAAACAACAAAATCTAAATCAAAGCAAATTATGTAACAGTGAAAAACAGTGGTAAAAAATAAAATATAAATCCAAATAAAAACTTCTGTTACCAAGCTACTACACAGTTAATCATAAACCAACACAAGATTGTTTAGATAAGCTCTTGGACTATATGTCCCAGGCTGGCTTGACCGTAACATTGAGTAGCATTCTACCTTTACCAAGAATTATGCCACAATATCAACAGAAGATGATTGACATTAATAATTGGCTTAGCCTCTGGTGTCATTCCAAGAGGGTGCAATATCTGTCAGCATGGGAGGATATAGTCAACAGACCACATTGCTTTGCCAAGGATGGTCTGCACCTGTCCCCTCTGGGATTTTGAATATTAGCTAAATATTTTCCTTCATCTTAGTGCCTTTTTAGGCAATGCCAAACTAAAAACCTTCCCACATAGCAAAACAAACCCAAAGGAATCTAAAGGTGTTCATGCTTCATGCCAGAAGTCTAAACAATAAACTCCCCTCCCTCCATGTTCTTCTCATCCTGGAGAATGTAGACATCTGTGCAGTTACCAAAATATGAATTAAAGCTGCAAAGGGCACCCCTGAAGTGTAAGGTTACAATGCCTTCCACATATTTAGGACAGCTACTGTACAGGCAGTGACTAAAGGTGGAGGTGTCTCAATATACATCAATAACAAGGTCAAACAGGATGACAAGCCTGAACTTCTCCATGTCCAAATTACTATAGACAAAGTTCCATGCCATATCCTTGCTAGCTGCAAGTTCCCCCTCTGTGACCTAGGAAACCTATAACTCATACTCAAACTTACCTGGAGAGACTCACAGTTCAACCCAGTACCATATTCATGGGCAACATTAACTAATCCACTGTAAACTGGGAATGAAACACAACCCCAAACCTGCAGGCCCACAGATTCCTGGATTTTGTAAACACCCCACTAGTGGAGCAAACATACTAGACTTGGTCTTCACTAACATGGGAGAATGCTGCACCTCCCCTAGTGTATTGTTATCTCTGGTAAGGTTGGACCATAAAGCTGTCTCCTTTGAAATAAAAGTAAATCCTGTAACCCCAGCTAACCCTGTAGCATTTAAAAACTATTCTAAGGCAAACTTCCTATTATTAAGTGACAATATGAACAAACTCAAAAAACATGCCACCATGATGGAATCCAAACATCAATAGGCTGTGCAACATAAGGAAGAAAGTCAAAACACAAGTCAGAAAACACAATGCCTAGTAGGAAAACAAAAACCTCTCTAATCAATCTAAACAAACAGCTTAAAAGGCAAATCAGGTATCCCAAAGTCAATTATGAGGCAAAAATATCCTCCCAGGTCAAGGATGACCAGCTATGTCTGTAACATCAAAGGCTGTACACAAAAATGTACAAAGCTAATTGTAAATGGAGACACCTAAGTGGAGCCAGAAGATAGAGCAAATCAGTTGGCCAACAAATTCAGCTCCCATTTTACCAGTCAACCATCAAGAAATAACACTGAACATAACCCATCCCAACCATCACTAGGGAACAGGTTCTAATTGCCCTCTCCAAGGCCAAGAGCAGTGCATCAATGGTTCCTTATAATATCCTAGCATGCCTTCTAAACAGCATGAAGCACAACCTATCAGGACCACTGGAGTCACCATTTAATCATAGTTTCCAACCAGTCTTTGTGCCACGCAGATGGAGAACTGCAACAGTCATTCCCCTGCATAATTGCAGGCCTTCTATGGCCCACAGAAACTGCAGACCCATTAGTCTGACTAGTCTTGTATACAAAGCCATTGAAAGAATTATCATGGAAGTCATTAATAATGACACTGGAGACCTCAAGACACTGGATCCAACCCAGTTTGGTTTTGTCAAGGGAACATCGTGCTTAATCAGTCTGGTAATCTTCTTTAAGAAGGTCACCAAGGCATTGGATGAGTGCAAAATGGTGCATACTGTCTACTGTGACCTCAACAAGTCATTTAATACAATAACCCATTTTGGAATTGTAAGCAAATTTACAAAATTAGGCATAAACACCTATGCTATGCACTGGACTGTCAGCTGGCTCTCAGATAGGACCCAGGAAGTTAAGATAGGAGAGTTCCCCTTGATAAAGAGGCTGGTCACTAGTGGAGCCCCTCAGGGCTCAGTACTGTGGCCTCTCCTTTTTTGGCATATATTTCTGAGAGGTCAATGCCAACATCAAGATCCTCTGGTTGACCAAGTTTGCAGATGATTACAAGCTGGAAGCAGTCATAGAATCCTCCAAAGACACTAATATCATCCTGGAAGGGCTAATACAGACAAATAACTGGTGGTATAGACATGGTTTAAAACTCAGTGCAAAGAAATGCATAATAGTACCCTTTAGAAAATCATCTACTTCAGGAAATCACCTCATTGATAACATCCCTAAGAGCAGTTTGAGTAATCACGGATTTGGGGACATATATAGACAATCACCTGGCTTTTGACTAACATGTGTCTAAGGTAGTAAGGAAATCATTCCATGTTGCTCATCTTATAAGCAAGGGTATGGCACCTAGGTCTGAAAGGGGTCATTGTGCCCAGTGTCAGTGTACTCAGCACTGGAAGCAGATACATCATTGATTACAATGCCCTCCACTTTCTTGTATGTACATGACCAGTCACTTGCAACAGTTGGAACAACCACAGAGGTTCCTCATAGAAAGAATACAGGGTGTTAACAACATGTCCTCTGTGGATCACCTCAAAGCCCTATCCCTACATTCTGTTTCCTTCAGACTGTTGAGGGGTGATCTATGTCTAGCATACAAGGCATCCCAGGATCCTGCTCTGGTGGACCTCTTGCATATATGCAAAACAAATAGCATCAGACATACCCAGTCAAGGTACTTAAGCCTTACATGCGACATAAACAGGACATGTTAGAGGGACAGGTATGTGTCTCAAAGAATGCCCCTTCTTTGGAACAGGCTTTCCATCCATGCGAAGCATAGTTCTTCCCTAACCATATTCAAGCATAACCTGGAACAGTGGATGGGAAATCGTAAATTGTCCCTGGTCTGTCACCTTTATCTCTAATGGATAGAGGCAATCTGCAAATTTTTGTCCACGCATGCCCTAGTTTACACATATCCCTAAAAATAACCTCTAGGGCACCAATCTTGTTGGTTATGTTTGGGATACATAGCTAGACTTAAAAAGGTCCTTGTGGTCATTGACCTAGTAAATACCTATGACCCTAATTGGACTGAATATATGTGGAACCATTTGGCATGTGTGACCTGTTGGTATAATGGTCAAAGTCTTCGCCTCCCATGCACAAGGTATAATGTTTGATCCTGACCTCTGGCTAATGCCTGTTTGGAGTTTGCATGTTCTCCCTGCGTTTCTGTGGGGTTCCCCCCACCTCTGAAAAACATGCTGATTGTTTCCATTTCAAACTCAGTAATGAATGGAGCTGTGGGCAGAAGCACAGACTCTAGATGATGCCCTATGGGGGAAGAGTTGTATAGACCAACTGCATTGGTCATCTACTGTGGTGCACAGTATCCTCAAGACAGGGGAACATGGATCTCACACTGAGTGCCATCGCAAAGCTAGATACTTGATGGTGTAAAATATGACTCTAGGTGATTCAGTGATGATGTCACCACATGGGCATTGGTATTTGCTTGTGATAAATAGGTTGAAGACCAGGACTGCTCTGACCTACGTCTGGGACCCATGCCAATGGGAGGGGTGCATGTGCCCCTATTAGCCAGTGTGTGCTCGCCATAAAGCCCAGCAGCCCTGTGTCAATAAGCTACTGGCTGGGTTACCTGGGCTAGCTCTGATGAGTGAAAGCGGGATGTAAAACAAATCAACCTATCAAGCATGAAATAAAAATTGCTACATTCAGTGTAGGTTCACTGACAAGTTGGAGCTTGGAAGTGATGGTATGGAGGAGGCTGGACATCCTACTTATCCAAAAGACAAGATGGAAGGCCAGTGGAACAAAGCCACTTGGCATGGGATGCGAAGTCTACTCAGGAAGAGGACAGGCTAGAAATGGTGTGAGAATTGTGTGGAAATTATGAGGGAGAAGCAGTGAGGGATCAGAATTAGTGACAGACCCATGGCAATCAGACTTCAGCCTAATGACAGGACAGTATTCATAATCTCAGCCTACGCACCATAGTAGGGTTGTGATAGCAAACAGAAGAATGCATTCTGACAGCAGTTGCAAAACCTACCAGATAAAGCAGAACAAGTTGAACTGGTGTTGATAATGGGTGACTTGAATGCACATATTCGGACAGACAGATCAGGATATGAGGACTGCCTAGGTCCACATGAGGTGGGTCAACAAGACCTACCAAAACAGTTGGATCACAGCATAAACCATTGGTTGCCATATTCAGCTGCAAACAATCACTAGAGAAGGCTCTAAGGTCAACAGAAACCAGACTGAAGACATGAAATTGACTGGAGAGAAAGTACAACAGTTCAAGGAATTACTTAGGGCTCTAACACCCCAAGAAGAGGGGGAAATAGGTGGAGCTGATGAAGAATTGCAGCATCTCAAAACAGCATGTGCAAGGACTACAGAAGAGGTATGTGGTCAAGCCAGATATAGAAATAAAGTACATAAGGAAAGCTGGTGGTGGAATGAAGAAGTCCGGGAAGTCATCAAAAGAAAGAAGTGCATGAAAAAGTGGGAGATAGAAAAGATGGACCAGGCTAGGAAGGAATACTGGTTGGCTGACAAAGAGGCTAAGAAAGGAGTTTCAATACAGACTCACATTAACAGTTTCTTGAACATAAATCTGTTGGTGGCACAAAGAACTTATATCAGGTTGCAAAGCAAAGACAGAAAAATAAGAAAATAGTCAGACACCCTTCATATGGGATGCCAGCAACAACTTGCTCACCAGTCAGAAGGACATCAAAGGAAGATGGAAGGAGTACTTCTAGCAGCGTCTGAATGAAGAAAACCCCACAGGAGCTATATTACCTCAGACACAGTCTATGATGAAAAAAGAAGAGAATCTCACACTAGAAGAAGCAAGAACAGCACTAAGGAATATGAAGTCAGGGAAAGCAGCAGGCTCAGATGAGGTCACAGCAGATATAATAAAGATACTGGGTGAGATAGGGGAGAAATGGCTCCTGAGCATACTCCTAGAAGTGTGGAGAGAAAGGTGTATCTCAGATGACTGGATAATAAGTATACTAGTGCCAATGTTCAAGAACAAGGGAAACATTTACAACTGTGGGTGGTGCAGCAGTATCAGACTCCTGCCTCATTGCATTTAACTTATGGAGAGGAGGATTAATATACAGATATGCAGAGTAGTAGAAAGTATGATGGGAGGAGAGCAGTTTGGATTCAGATCAGAATGCAGCACAACTGCCCGATGTTTGCAGTGAGACAGATAGCTGAGAAGAAGCTCAAGAAGGGAAATAGTCCATTTGGACATTCATAGACTTGGAGAAAACATATGACAAGGTCCCAAGAAAGCTGATTTGGGTAGTCCTGTAGTGGTTCAAATTCCCGGAAACATTGGTAGAATTATTGCAGTCTATATACACAGATCCAATGACTCAAGTACTAACAGTGTTCTATCTCACAGAGGGGTTCCCAATGGGATTGGGTGTGTATCATGGTTCAGCTCTGAGCCGACTGCTGTTCATACTGGTGATGAATTACATTAGTAAACAGGTCAGAAGAGACAGATCAACAAAGTTGCTGTATGCAAATGATGTGGCAGTACAGGCAGACTCTGAGTAAGAACTTCAGCAAAGGAGAGGGGAATGGAGTGCAAAACTGAAGGCACATGTGATAAAACTATGTACAGATAAGACAGTGGTAATGGCAGCAAAGTGGGAAAATCAAAAGAAGCTGAAAATTGAGATAGAAGGGAAGATAGTGGAACAGGTTAACAGCTTCAAGCATCTTGGAGGGGTGGTTGAGTAGAAGGGAAGTCTGAATAAAGAGGTCAAGGCTAGAATCAGAGGGGCTGCAAGTCAACTGGCATGGAAGGCAGGTGTAGTGTATGACTGAAGAATGACAAAGAAGCTGAAAATTAAGATGTACAAAACAGTGGTGCAACCAGTACTACTGTATAGTACAGAAACCTGGGCAGTAAAGGCAGAGCAGATGAGGATGATAGAGGTGACGGAGATGAAGTGCATGAGATGTGTGGTAGGATGCACAGTGTGAGATAGATGAATAAATATAAGAGCAGAAACCAAAGTAGCTCTAATTGCAGAAAAGATTAAAGAGAACAGATTACGGTGGTTTGGGCACATGTGCCGAAATGCAGAAGATAATCTGATGAAGAAGGTTTGGTATAGACATAGAGAAGATAACAGGAAATGAGGGAGTCCAGCAAAGAGGTAGATGGATTGTGTGAGAGAAGATCTGCAAGAGTCAGGCATGAGTGTCAGGGAAGACAGGAGTGTGGCACTGAATCGAGAGAGATGGCGGCAGTTAACACAACATTCTGACCCCGTGTAGAAAACTGGAAAAGGAAGGTTGATGATGATGATGATATGTGGAACTTTTATTTGGAATGCTGCAGATGCATGTTATTGTTTTATGTTCAATTTATCAAGTAGTTCCAAAATGTACTAACTTGTAAGATTTGAATAAAATGGAATGCTGAATTAAAAAAGGAATTATCAGGAAAAAAAATTCAACAGCAGTTCTTCAAAGACTATTCATTTCCTGGGAAGCAAGGGTTTTGATTTAATCCGAACTTCATTCATTTTCAGTATAACATAAAGTTCAAATGTGTGGTAGTCACCATAACAGAATATTTATGAGTAAAAAGATCATTGCTGCAAGATTTGCAACTAGGCATGAAAAAAAAAAAAAAAAAAAAAAAAACTGTGATTTGCAGTCCGATTTTTTAGCAACTGAACATCCATGGCATTTGGCTGCAATCCTGAACCTTTGCAACTAGTGTATAGTCAAGTTGTAAGACAAAGTTCACTATGCACATTTCTTTGCTCTTTGTTGGTGTATAGGAAAGGAAAACAAGACTGCACCAAATAATGTTCAAATGGAAGGCTAGTCGGAAGAAGGCACAAAAAATACTATTTAACTTTTTGATTTATTAGCTAATGTGCCACATTCCCATTCTGATTGTCTGTAAAAAAGTATGTAGAAAGAAAGATGGTTCTAAATATTTTACTATAGCTTCATTTGGATTATTTATTTATTTTTCAGATTGCCTTTTACTGTATATTGGTTCTGTCCTGTTTTAAATGGGAGAAATTTTATACTGATTGTCTAAGGCAAAATAAAAATGCTGCAGTTGCTAGTTGGAAAGATTTTTGTCACATTTAAATTTGCTGTGACCTAGAACTGTATACTATTGCTGTCTAGTCAAATAACTCATTGCTGACAGGTAAATGAATCCAGATGAGGGGACTTAAATAAAAATAACACAATGCTTTACAAATATACTCTATTTTCCAGGTATATTGGCAGTAGATTTTTACGTGCCGAGTGGACAGCCCTGATGCACAACCTTCAACGAAGGTACGCCCATTCACGCATGTCTCCACCAGAAGACAATCTAGCTGAGAATCGAACCAGACAGCGTCTTACTGTGAGGTGACAACGCTACCGCAGCACCAGGTATACAGCCTCAAAAATATCCACAAGTAATTATTTTTCTGGCTACTCACAACAACTGAAAATCATATATATGAAAGAGGATTGCCACCATCATAAGTTAACTAAGTTGTATATTGCATTTATGTAACTGAGTTTCTGTGGTAATTTTTATCCATTCATCTATACATCCATCCACAACCCATTTTCTCCTTTTTTGGCAAATGGGGGTTGAGGTGTCACTTCAACAGTGGTAATTGTTATGTCTGCCTTTTATTTCAGTACCTTCAAATTTAGCTTTAAGGTCAAATAATGCTGATCAGAGGCAGGCATGAGTGTGTGTGTGTGTGTGTGTGTGTGTGTGTGTGTGTGTGTGTGTGTGTATATATATATATATATATATATATATATATATATATATATATATATATATATATATATATATATATATATATACAGACATAAACACACACACACACACACATATATATATATATATATATATATATATATATATATATATATATACACACACACACACACACACACACACACATATATATATATATATATATATATATATATATATATATATACACACACACACACACACACGCACACATATATATATATATATATATATATATATATATATATATATATTTATATATATACGCACACACAGTGGATATAAAAAGTGTATACACCCCTGATAAATGCCATATTTTTGTGATATAAAAAAATGAGACCACAATAAATCATTTCAAAACTTTTTCCACCATTAAAGTGACCTATAACCTGTACAATTCAATTGAAAAACAAACAAATCTGTTAGGGGAAAAACTACAAAAAACAAAAAACATACACTTAGCTGGTTGCATAAGTGTGCACACCCTTAAACTAATACTTTGTTGAAGCACCTTTTGATTTAATTACAACATTTAGTCTTCTTGGGTAGAAGTCTATCAGCATGGCACATCTTGACTTGCTAATATTTTTCCACACTTCCTTACAAAAGCGCTCCAAATCCATCAGATTGCAAGAACATCTCTTGTGTACAGCCCTATTCAGGTCACCCCACAGATTTTCTATTGGATTTAGGTCTGGGCTCTGGCTGGGCCATTCCAAAACTTTAATTTTCTTCTGGTGAAGCCATTCTTTTGTTTACTGGGATGTATGCTTGGGGTCATTGTCATGTTGAAATGAGAAATTCCTCTTCATCTTCTACTTTCTAGCAGTTTTGGGCCAAAAGTTACTTTTATTTGGAACTGTTCATAATTCCCTCCACCTTGACTAAACCTCCAGTTCCAGTTGAAGAAAAGCATCCTTAAAGCATGATACTGCCACCACCATGTTTCACTATGGGGATGGTGTTCTTTTGGTGATGCGAAATGTTTTTGCGCCAAACTTACCTTTTGAAATTGTGGCCAAAAAGTTCAACCTTGGTCTCATCAGACCATAACACATTTTCCCACATGCTTTTGGGAGACTTGATGTATTGTTTTGCAAATTTTAGCTGAGCCTGGATGTTTTTCTTTGTAAGAAAAGGCTTCCATCTTGCAACTCTACCCCATAGTCCAGACATATGGAGAATATGGGAGACTGTTGTCACATGTAGTACACAACCAGTACTTGCCAAAAATTCCTGCAGCTCCTTCAGTGTTGTTGTAAGTCTCTTGGCTGCCTCCCTGACTAGTTTTCATCTTGTCTTTTCATCAATTTTGGAGGGACGTCCGGTTCTTTTCAACATCTCTGTTGTCTCATATTTTCTCCACTTTTTGATGACTGTCTTCACTGTGTTCCATGGTATATCCAATGCTGTGGATATTTTTTGTACCCTTCGCCTGACTGACACCTTTCAGCAATGAGATTCCTTTAATGCTTTGTAAGCTCTCTGTGAACCATGACTTTTGCTGTAGTAGGCAACTGAGTAAATGTCATAAAAATCCTACTAGGACAGCTGAACTTTATTTGGAGTTTATCACAGTCTCTTTAATCGATGGCAGGTGTGTATCCAAGATGATTGAATGCTGTAATTAAAGCAAAAGGTGCTTCAGCGAATTTGTTTAAGGGTGTGCACACTTATGCAACCAGCTTATAATATATTTTTTATTTTTTATATTTTTCTCCTAACAGATTTGTTTGTTTTTCAATTGAATTGTACAGGTTATAGGTCACATTAAAGGTGAGAAAAGTTTTGAAATGATTTATTGTGGTCTTATTTTTTATATCACAAAAATCTGGCATTTTAACAGAGGTGTGTACACTTTTTATATCCACTGTATATACAGTGTGTGTGTGTGTGTGTTTGTGTGTGTGTGTGTGTGTGTGTGTGTGTGTGTGTGTGTGTGTGTGTGTGTGTGTGAGCGCGCGTGTGTGTGTACATGCATTTTTCTGTTTGGTATTTTTTCCAGTGACTTAGTGGTTTGTTCTTTTGTTTTTGGTATATTTCTGTTCTTGATAGTTTTCTCTTGCAAAATGAGTTTTCAGTATGTTGGCAGTTTTGTTGGATTTTAAAGTCTGTATGGGATAAAGGATCTGTGACTAAATATAAGGTCTAGGTAATCTGCACTAATTTTTTCATGTTTGGTAATATACACCTGAAGCATGACCAGCTAGCAATTTGATTGATCATTGTTTATTGTCCATTTTATAAGTGTATTTTAGATTCTGCTATGAATATTGAGTTGTTTCTGGGCAAAGTTAGAAATGGATGTACCCAGTTGGTCAAGGTTTTGGATTCAATAAGTGGTGTGTAAAGCTGCACAGAGCCACACAAACAAGGTAAACACCGTGGCATGCTAATTACAACATAAGCAGCTAAATTGTATGCTATTCGACCAACCCAAGATGGAGGAGCTATTCAACAAACTATAAAGCAACCATGTAGACTCAGTGGTGGTTTTCCCTGTGAATTCCAAAACCTATTGGAATGCAGCCACAGAAAGGAATGTATACAGAAACAATGTTAGGGGCTGCTGTTGCTTTAATTCATGTGTATGTGCAACAGGCTAAAGTCTATGATGCTGCTGCTGCTAATAGACCAATGTCAAGAAGGAGAAAAGTTTTCATAACCCAGTTAACTTATCGCAATCTACATGACATGGAAATTTTAGAGGCACTACAGGGTGGATAGAGACACACTACACGAACTCTGCAACCTCTGTCATCCTCAACTCAGATCCAGGGCAAACCAAGGGGTACCCATCCCACTGGAGACAAAGGTATGTGTAGTACTTAGAATTTTAACTACATATCTTTCAGGGACCAACAGGGGGACATGCTGGGGATGTCACAGACATCAGCATTCAGGATCCTCCATCAGTTCCTAAATGCTAAGCTACAACATGCTAGTGACCACATATATTTTCCCCATATTCCTGAGGATAGGGCCAGAAATATGCAGGGGTTCTACCCTGTAGCACACTACTCGAAAGTACAGGGTGCCATAGATTTAACACATGTAGAAATTAAGGTACCACCTGGGGAAAAGGGAAGGCTCTACATAAGTAGAATGGGCTTCCAATCTATTAACTGCCAAGGCATATGTAATGCCAAGGGAATTATCTTGAACATATATGCTGGTGACTCATGCAGTTACTGGAAGAGAAGATGTTGGGAGGCCTGCATGAAATGGATGTGTAGGTATGTGCAAATTTCAAAATGCTGTCAATTCATGGAATTGGAGTGGTAACTGTAGGACACACAATTATGGTCTTCTGAATAGACACACACACACACACACACACACACACACACACACACACACACACACACGCATACTTGACTACAGTGAGAACAGAACTCTTACCTAAGTACAAAGACTACATAGCTTAGCACTTTATGCAAGCACCATGGCACAAGTCTGACTTTTACAAGACTGCAGAACAGCTTGTAGTCAATGACATCAGCAGGGCATGTTGGACAGTGATGTTGAGAGGCTTGCATGAAATAGATGTGTAGGTATGTGCAAGTGTCAAAATACTGTGCTGCAAAAGTCAGACTTCTGTTGTGCCACTTGCGTAAAGTACTGAGCTCTGTAGGGGTTTTATTCTCACTGTAGTCAGTTGAGGTGTGTGTGTGTGTGCTTGTGCTCTTGCTTGGCATTAGAGAGAACCTTTTACACCAGCATGTGGGACACTGTTATTACCATATTCTCCTCACCAGGTGCTGCTGATGTCATCAGCTATATCTGATTTGTGGATGTGCACTATTCTCATCAGGACAGGGTCAAAGTCTGACCTGGAGGCCAGGCAGAAGGCACCTCATCCTATACGATCCAGATTACAGTGACATGGCATTCAGTCTATCCACATACCTCATGCCATGGTTTGTAGGCCTTGTGTTTTCTTGGCGAGAAACCCCTGTGGTCTCTCCAGCTGCTGCATTTATTTGGTGATGTACATCAAAAACAGAGCATTATACTCTATTAGTGTTCTGATAAGGTTTGAGTACAGTCCTGTAATATCATCCTCAGATCTGAATATGATGGCATGACTTATGATGTGCACAACATAGGCTTTCAATACAAGTGTGGACACTTGGTGGTTGAAATTCAGATTGCTATCTATGTGTGTTTCCAATGCTTGCATCACTGGGTTTCAGCACAGTGGGACTGTTGTCAATGCTGTAATTAGCAGAGATTCCACTTTTCAGAAGGAAAACACGAAGATACATTTTTTCATTCATTTGTAGACCATGTGGCTTATCTAGGTATTCTTTTTGTGGCATAAACATTGCTGTCTGATGGTATGAAACCCCCATCAAGTTGTTACACCAGATGCAGATGTGTAATATATGTTCTGGTGATGCACACAGTATGTACATAGCTGTTTGGCAACACTGGTAGAATGGATAACATTCATGACAGTGTGGATTGTGCCATATATATATGCCATGCACACCAGTCAATTAGTCTGAATTGATCATATATCACATACAGGTATAGCAATGTCACTCCTAATACATCCAGTAGATGTTACAGTGTCAGGACAGTGTGTATGTGTGATCACTGTCATAGACTGCAGATGTGTCATAATAGGGGACTACTTTGGAAGACCAAAAATTTACTTATCCGAAATTCATATCACCAAGACAAAAAAGCCGATGACTGCACAACACCGATGTCCCGGAACACTGACTTTCCACAACAGGTAAGTAACCTCTTATAATAGCTACTCTATAATACCCCATAATAGTTGTACAAGTGTGTTTGCGCAGAACCATCTCGGATCACTCTAAATCACATATGTTATGTCAAAGACATGGAATTAATGGTGGTATTATTCTGATATTGTCCATGATTGTGTGTGCTTCTTTTAATATTGTCCATGATCCTTTACCTGTGTCCCACTTGCGGGAGACCTCTGCTGAAACTACACTCATATTTAGGCAAATCAATTTGCACAGCTTCAGAAAATGCACCCTACCCCAATTGTATATAATATCCTTGAGAGATGTCCTCTGCATTGTTCATGTTATCTCACATAGACATCTTCCCCATTGTTATGTCACCTTGTGTGACAGCCACATAATACACATTTTCACTGTGCAGTCCGTACTATAGCATATTGATATGTGATTGGTATTTCTGCTAGGGCTGTTCTTCCATTGACATGCCCTCATCTACTGCACATTAGGTTGTTTCACCTGTCCTCCTTCCCTGTGTTCATTCCAACAATTCATCTGTGTCCCTATTCAATACATATACTTCCCCTGAGTGTTTATTTTACATGGCAGTCCATGTACCCTTACAGATCATTTACACAGCATTAGTATTGAATGCCAGGAATGGGATTTCACAATATACACTGTCCTGTACTGTGTTTGGACCATATACATATCATATCTCTCAACTGACTTTTGCATTTTGCCCAGATTTTTGTCATATCTTTTGCTCTGTTCCTTATAAAATTTGTGGTTTTCTACCATATCACTGGAATAACATAAGGACTGTCACTAAATAATTACATACATTTGAGTTTCAGATTTCAAATCCTTCAGAAAATGTATCTTAACACAAGCCCTGTTATTGTAGCACATTTTTTAAAGAGCAAATATGTCAAATCTGTCCCTATTTCTGGGTCATTGTCCCCACATTATGTTGAGCCTTGTCCAGATTTCTTGCAGAAGGAGATTAGTTTAGGTTAAGCTCTGATGATCATTGTGGCATTCCATGCAAATACGCTAACGGCCTGTGCTCTAATGTAAACAGGCGTACTATACATGGTTGTTTTACATGATTTACTGGCTGGCAACACTGTTGCTGGCCATGAAACCATACTTATTTATGTTTAAACATGGTTTGCAGCATGAATATGTAATGAGTGCTGCTGCTCACCACACATCACCACACACACATGTAAACTCCATTTAAGCTTCGTGGGAAGCCTACATGGAGTTTATTGAATCCCACTTTAAATCTATATTATCTCTCTCTCTCTCGCTCTCTCTGTCTCTCTCTCTCTCTCGCTATATATATATATATATATATATATATATATATATATATATTTATATATATATGGATCTACCTTGACCCACCGAAATTACATTTCTTCAAAATGTAATTTCAAGAGTCTGTTTTTTTCTGAAAGTGCAGTCATCCGAAAATGCACTTTCGCAAACAAAGTTTCAAGGAACAGCAAGCGAGGTTGCTGTTGTAGATTAAGGCACAGTGGGGATAAGGGAATATTCTCTTTTCCCCACTATAGTGCGATTTCAGAGCTAGAATATATAAGTAGGGGGGGTGGGGGGGTGCAGGGGGCTTGCCCCTGCATAAATGTGTTTAGTTTTGTTCTGTTTTTTTTTTTTTTTTCATTGAATCGTTTTTTTGCTAAAGTGCATTTTCGGATGAATGCACTTTCAGAAAAACAGGCTCGTGAAATTACATTTCGGAGAAATGTAATTTCGGTGATTCAACGTAGACCCATATATAATATATATATATATATATATATATATATATATATATATATATATATATATATAGAGAGAGAGAGAGAGAGAGAGAGACACACACATATTTTTTGCAAGGAAGCAAGCCCAATGCACTTGTCATGTGGTGAACTTTGCCCTTTGCACCCCATTACTTAAACACACACACACACACACACACACACACACACACACACACACACACACACACACACACACACACACACACACACACACACACACACACTAACTCTATGGAAACACAGCCATACAGGCCAGAAAAAAAAAACAAAGAAAGGAATTACCACTGTCAATGAAACAGAGACAGTGCTGAGAATTATTTGCTTTTAGAAAAAGGTGGCTCAGTGGTGCAGAGGTTAACATTGTTACCTCACAGCAAGAGGCTTTCTGGTTTGATTCTTGGCTGGGCTGCCTTCTGTGTGGAGTTTGCATGTTCTCCCTGTGTTCGTATGGTTTTCCTCTGGGTACTCCGGTTTCCTCCCACATTCTAAAGACATGCATCTGGAGTGTTTCTCCCCAAGCCTCCCCTGAAAATAGGCTCTGTCCTAGTTGGACTTTCCCGGTCAACAAATGTTAAATAAATAAATCAATAAAATAATAAATAAAAAGTGGCAAGTTGCAAATTGTCCAAATGGGATCAACAAGTTGCAACCTTATCCACTTCCACTTGATCACTGGTAGGTTAGCCCATATTGTATAACTAATGTAGCAAATCTGTTCCTCGGTTTTAAGTTGAGGTGCATCACTTCCCCTACCAAACCTGTGGAGACTAACAAAAAATATGATTCAAGCATGCATGTACTGTTGATCTGTTTCAATCACTGCACATATATTTTTTCAAAATTTTTGTTCATTGTAGCCTCTTATTCAGTATCATTTCATATTCATTCACACCAAGTATGTGATGTTTTCCACAGAGTTGGCCAGTAAAACAAATGTTAATTTTACACACTAGTCTCTTCCCTTCAGCACTTTTTATCATTCAGGCAGGGATAATTCCTGGCTCCATTAGTCTCTCTTTTAAGGCGCAACAATTCCTGTCTGTTTTCCAGTTTTCAAAGACACCTTCTGGACTGCTTCTATCCTTCAAATGTAGCTCCACAGAGACTCCTTTTAAAAACCCTGTCTAAAGTGGCCCTGAGGTACTCCTATATGCAGTTGCTTCTTATCTTTTGCCATAGAGAGCATCTCTCTGGTTTATTTGCCTGCCTGCCTCAGTCCCAGGAACAATGCATTTTCCTTTTGTTATGCACCCTCTGATGAAGATAATATCAAGTGGCGCACAAACAGCATGCACAGCAGCACAACATGCAGTGTACTTCCAAGGCACTGCAGTCACTATGTCACATGAGCCCGGCGCCAGTATTGCACCACCAGCTCTAGCACTGCTAAATGGAGCTTAAGCTTGAGACAGCCCATGCATCTTTAAGTGACTGCAGAATGAATGATGATGGATTTTAACATTATAAGGCAGGAAGGACTAAGCCCATATGGATCAGTTTCAGTTGCAATCCTTCTGATGGTGGATCCATTAGAGGGACATGGTCAGTAATTGACTCGTATTCCCTATGCAATAAATAGTACTGAAGGGTGATAAGTGCTTATTTTATGGCAAATAATTTTCTCCTCAATAGCTTAATAATGTCTCTTGGCATTACTGAGCTTACTGTTCATATAATAGATGGGATATTCATCACCTTCTATAATCTGAGACAGTACTGTGCCCAGGCCTACATCAGAGACATTCAAGTTCATTAAGAATTACTTGGAAGCCTGGAGCTTGTCATTTTATATCTGAAAACAGCACATATTCTAGTTAACTAAAAGCTTGTTCTGCTTCAACTGATCATTTAATCTTCAAGGGAACCTTTCTGTTAGTGAGGAGTTACGCTATGGTAACAAAATTAGTAATAACTTTACAATAGCAACTAGCCAAGCCTAAAACATTATCTTGTATCTTAGCAATTTGCATGGATCAGTTTTGTACTGCTTCAGTTTTCACAGACTATTGCTTTACTATTCTTGTTGCTTATTATGTAGCCCATATAGCAAACGTCTGCCATGCCAAGCAGGTACAAACATAACATTAACTGAGGACTCACCATTTATTCAGCTGCAACCTGTTCCATCT
Source organism: Protopterus annectens (assembly GCF_019279795.1). Lineage (NCBI taxonomy): Eukaryota > Metazoa > Chordata > Ceratodontiformes > Protopteridae > Protopterus > Protopterus annectens. The sequence goes on along the minus strand of NC_056741.1, from coordinate 309,988,564 downwards.
GGTAACATCACTCAGCATTCTTCCTGGCTCCTAAAATTAGAACACTTATGATTTCTTACACCCATTCATTCTTTATCTATTTGTATATCCACCAATTACATTTTAGGCTTACAAAAAAGACAGGAGTGAAATCCTTCTATATACTTACCCAGATGTTATGAGGGATATTTCTAACATCCCTCACTTATTTTCCCCACAGAGAGAGGTAGGAGAATGTCTTCAAGCAGACCACCTCGTGAACTGGAACAATTCAATAAACAAGAACACTATTAGAAGATCCTGATAGGTCTCCTGTGAGTTTAATAATGAAAGATACATCTAAGACTATGGTTAAAAGAAAAACTAGGAAGGTTAAGGAAGGGTATGAAAAAACATTTAGCGCAACATTTTTTAGATGGTAAAAAATATTTTTACAAACATGTTAAGAGTTTGAAAGGTGATTCTAGTACTACACTTTTAAAACAAAGAACATACTAATAACATCAAGAGAGGTCCAGGTCATGGTTTTAGGTTTCACATTTTTGGTTCCTCTGAGAAACTTTACACTTTATGGATTCAGTTTTGTCTATCATTACTGAGTATAATGTTAAAGTTGCCTTGAGCAACATTAAAATCAATGTAGCAGCAGGCCTGGTTGTCCTAAATGAATATTTCACTGATAAGATTAAAGTCTGTCTCTTTCCTTGCCTAACATATGTGGCTCAACATAGCTTGAATAGTTTAGTAGCTATGGAACAGAAAAAGTTGGTTATGATTCTCATTTTCAAACAAGTAAAGTCTTTGATGGGGTACTGCTTGGTCTGCTGTCACCGCTGCTCACCATAAACATGGATCTTAATCAGCATGTTTTTTTATTGTGGTGGCTTCCGTTTTGCAGACATTATTGCCTTTTAAAGGAATCATATTGAAACATTAGATGAAGGAATCACTGCTAATGTGATATAGCTTGACTTGGATAAATTATTTGATACAGACCTCTATCCAAATAATATAAAAAACCTAGATTATATATTCACTTTTGTAATAAATTAGATTAAAAACTGGATTTCTCAAAGAACTTACAAAGCCAGAGAGATAATAAGATGCCTTCTCTGACATTACTTGACAAAGGTGTCTCATGCTGGATGGAACCTTATTAACACCTTTATATCTTTGATCCCTGTTGAAAATGATGTATGGCTAAGCAGATTCACAGATGACACCAAGAATGGTGCCAAAGTTACCTCGATAGTGAAGCACTATATTATGCAAAACTAGTTGGACCAGATGTATATATGGGCTAAACAGAGTGGGGTTGCTTTAACATGAAGGTTTAACTCTAACATTGACAGATGGTGCTCTGTTGTAGTTTAGGAGCATTATAATGTAAGATGCTGTCTTCAGTATAACCTCTCTTGAGGCTTTGAAGACTGCTATACCAATTACATTGATCACTAAACACTGACCATAACACAAAGGGACATAAATTGCACCTTATGTCATGGCACAGTAGGACATAGCCTCACCTCTGCTATACCAATTACATTGATCACTAAGCACTGACCATAACACGAAGGGACATAAACTGCACCCTATGTCATGGCACAGTAGGACATCACCACAACTCTGCTTTACCAATTACATTGGTCACTAAACACTGACCATGACATGAAGGCATATAAACTGCACACCATGTCATGGCACTGTAGGACATCACCTCACCTCTGCTATACCAATTATATTGGTCGTAAACACTGACCATAACATGAAGGGACATAAACTGCACCCCATGTCATGGCACAGTAGGATATCACCTCACCTCTGCTATACCAATTACATTGTTCACTAAACACTAACCATAACATGAAGGGACATAAACTGCACCTCATGTCATGGCACAGTAGGATATCACCTCACCGCTGCTATACCAATTACATTGATCACTAAACACTGACCATAACACGAAGGGACATAAACTGCACCTCATGTCATGGCACAGTAGGACATCACCTCACCTTGCAACATACTAAGCTTTCTGCCCTACCCTAGTCTACCTGAGAGCTCACCTAGCTCAAGGAGGGATGTCAGGTCTACTTCCCTTATTGGGTCTTGTGACAAGATGCCTGTCTACCTTGTAGCTCAGATGATATTCCACAAGAATTCCTGCCTCAGTCTACCTTCCCAGTGTCTGACAGACCCTTTCCCCTCCCTTATGTGCTAATCCTGTCTATTCTTCTGGGCAGACCTGTCAGCTGGTTAGCTGAGGGGAAGAGAAGATGAGGACAATCTTTTGCTTTACTAAACTCTCATTGCCCTAAGCTCCGCCCAGTACCACACAACCGCATCATTCTGTGACTAACTCAATAGTGTAAAAGGTAGGTAAAAACAGTAACCCATTTATGCATCATTGCTGGCATCATGAATCACTTTATATTTATTTACATATTTAACATTTCAGAGATAATCAAAATTGTATTTTCAAACATATTTATATCCTTATTCAAGAAATAATCACAGATTTATTTCTTTTCTAAATAATTTCATCTTGTAACGCCCTAAGAAGGCATAGTTCTGAGAAGCCTGACTCAAAAAACTGGCCTAGCCATATTTTCATTGGCTCATTAATTACTTGTAAGTTGGCATATCCAGAAGTTATATCTAAGGCTACAAGAGATGTGGTGCACTAACTCAGCATAACTTGTGGGAATGAACTACTTACTGGCTTAGTCACTTCAGCTTTTAGCATTCCGCAGTCTTATTCATCACATCACATTACCATTATATAAAGAATAATCAACTTTACCAAGGAAAACCATATTGACAGCCTTCCAGCCCTTACACAAATGGAATGGGGAATATAGCCCACGCTCTGCAACTTCTGTGGGATGACTTAACCTGCAGTCTGCACCCTGACATGGAGGTGGGGGGCTATCTCCTGCACCTTGCATCCTACTAAACTAAATGTCTGCCCCCCAGACTGCATTATTTTTTTAACTGACCTATTGTAAAATCACTAACCTCCCAAACTGGCCCTGACGTCTTTCATATGCTATGCATATTATGCAAACTGCAGCACTCATACCTAGCATAGTGGGGCGTACCATGCACCCTGTACCATGAAATGAAGGTCATTATTCACATTCAACACCCTACTGTGAAAATTTTGTTCACAAGTTTTCCACCAACTATGTCTTTTGTCTAATTGCCATGTCCTTCATCCCTCTAGCCCCCTTTTTTTTAATTACATGCCTGCCTTCCCACAATGCTCCACCAAGGTCCAGCAATAGCAGCCTCATATGTAGATTATCAAATCTACCCAGTGATAGCTAAATGTATCCCATTCAGCCTATATTAAACCACATGCAAATTCTCCAAAGATTTAGACTGCCAAACCATGATGTCCACAGAATGGGCCTCCCTACACATGTTGATTAAAGTATTTTCTGGCCTTGTCTATGCCTGTTTAACTGTGGCCTCCTCAAATCCAGTTTCATTTGATGGTAACTTGTCACAATTTGTTTTTCAACAAAACTCAATTAAACAGGAACAATTGACTAAAGAACTGCAGAGGAATGCTAAGACTTGCCTCTGCAGGACCAATGGTAGAGCTTGAAATGAAGACTTGTGCCCTTCAGGTCCCATGGTTGTACTGGAAAGGAAGACCTGCCCCCCTGCAAGACCCATGGTAGTGATTGAAAGGAAGGCTTGCCTTCCTGCAGGACCCATTGTAGTGCTTGAAAATTAGACCTGCCCTCCGGCAGGACCCATGGTAGTGCCTGGAAAGAAATTTAGCTGAGACAGTTTTGTAATGAACACCACTAGTAATGCCAGTGTGTTAAGAGCAAAACTTTATTTTATTTTATTTTTTATTTTATTTATTTTACATTTGTTGACCGGGATAGTCCGACTGGATTTATGTCCATTTTCAGCGGAGGCCCGGGGAGAAAAGCTCCAAGAGTAGCAAACTGAGTTAGAGTTTCAAAGACAATTATAATTCACAACACATTAACAAAAAGATTACATAGTAACATACAGGATGATGGAGAATAGACACAGTACAAATATTTTCAATAAATGCTAGGACACCTGATCTCTAAACGTAGTCAGGGGTTCAGCTAACCAGGATTAATGCAATGACAATTCCGTATTGTCCCCAAGTATACTTTAAGTTTCGCTTTAAATTGACTTAAAGAGGAGAGTGAGGTAATATCAGATGGCAATTTGTTCCATGCTCTACCTGCCGAGTTGGTGAGGAGAGAATCACCAGCTAAATTATTAGATTTACAGGTCTGGATGAGGAGTCGGGTGGATGAACGCAGTGATCTAAGGTTGTTACACGGGGTAACAAGTTTTTTTAGCGAAGGGGTGAAGTCAGGGTTGTATATTATTTTGTGGGTAAGAACTAATAAGTTATATGATATTAAATTTGGTAGCTCAAGCCATTTAAGTTGGGTTAGATTAGTACAATGATGGGTCCTGAAAGGTAACCCAGTAACAAACCTAGCAATATGATTATAACAGATGGTAAGTTTATTCATGACAGTTTTACTGGTATTATAGAGAACAGGGGATGCATACAAGAGAGTAGAGAGAAGGTGAGTTTGAGCAATGGCAATTTTGGCTTGGGGAGTCAGGAAGCATTTTATTCTGTATAGCGAGCCTATTTTCTTATTAATAGTTTTTATCATTTGGTTTACATGTACATCAAATTTTAGGTTGTTATCAATAGTTACCCCTAGTAGTTTTGTAGAGAGGTCCGGAGAGATTATGGTCCCATCCTTGGCTTGGATTGTAAAGTTAATGCTGTTGGACCTTTGAGTAGGTAGAAATAACAGCATTTTGGCTTTTTTGGGATTAAGTATCAGGCGACGACTATAGAGCCAGTTTTCTATTTTGTTAAAGGTGGATTGGGTCAGGATTTGTAATTCTGTGGGGGTTGTGCTAGAGCAAATCAGCGTAGAGTCGTCTGCATATTGAATACAGCTGGCATTAGGAGTGACAGTATTTAAGTCATTGATAAAGATAGAAAATAATAGTGGTCCCAATATGGATCCTTGTGGGACACCCAGTGTATTGGGTAGTAATGTAGAGAGTTTAGTCTGCCATAATACTGCCTGTTTTCTACCAATTAGATAGGAACTAAACCACTGAAGGATTTTAGCATCTAGACAAAGTGATTGCAGGGTATATATTAGAAGTTTGTGGTCCACCATATCAAAGGCTTTGGACAGGTCCAAAAATAGTGCGGAGGAGATATTGTTATTATTTCGATGGGTATTAATGGTATTGGAGAAGACAAGTAGGGCTGAGGTAGTACTATGGAGAGGTCTAAAACCATGTTGGGTGTCTGCCAGTAGATTGTTGGAAAGAAGGTGTTGCATAAGCTGTTTTTGAACACATTTTTCCATTATCTTCGCTAGAGGAGAAAGTATAGAAATGGGCCTGTAATTCGAGAGCTCGGTGGAAGCGCCACCTTTATGGAGAGGAATTACATAGGATATCTTCTAGATATCAGGTATTGTAGCCTCTGCTAAAGAACGATTGATAAGTAATGACACAGGGTAGGCAATGGCTTCAGCTGATTTTTGCAAGTATTCAGCTGGGAGTTGATCAGCGGAGAGTGTGGTAGGTTTTAGTTTTCTGAGTAATTTGCAGATAAATGAGGTGGCTACTGGTTGAAAGTTAAATAAGGGAAGATTATTAAAGGTGGGGGAATCAAGTTTGTGGGAGCTGAGTGGCAGTTGGCTGGAGAGGGCTTGGATTGTCTCAGTGAAGAAGCGGTTAAAGCTGTTAGAGACTACATCTGGGGGTTTATCGATGAGCGTGGCTGGGACAGGGGTGGTGGAGCGACCAGGGTGAAGTAGATTGTTTAGTCCAGCCCAAAATTTTTGTGGGTGGTTTTGATGTTCTGTCTGCAGCTTATGATAGTATTGTCTTTTATCAAGTAATATTTGTCTTTTGGTGTCATTCCTAAGTTGTCTATAGTTATTTTGGTCGAGAGGGAGTTTAGTGGTTCGCCATGTGGTCCAAGCTTTGTTTCTAAGTTTGATTTTGAGCCTGGTCTCTTTTGGGAGCCATGGAACATCTACTGTCTTTGTTTTCTTTGAGCGAATAGGAGCATGAAGATTAAGAATTTCTAGGAATTTTTTGTTGAAATACAGCACCGCTTCGTCTAGGGGTAGAAGTTTTAGTTTTGCCCAGTTGCAAGAATTTAATTCTAGTTGAAATCTGGTCGGGTCAAATAGCTTTTTGTTTCTGACAGATCTTAGTAAAGGTTGTCTGGGAATGGCTATTTTGTGCTTAAGTATATAGGTGAGGTGGTGGTCACTTAGGCTATCAGGGAGGGTTCCAGATGTATATAGGTTAGGATGACTATTAATAAGCACCCAGTCAAGTATACTCTCTCAAATTAGATTAATGTTTTCACAGAAGTTGTTGTACCCAACTAACTATGGTGCTGCAAAAACTGACTTTGTCACTTCCTGGGAGCACAATTAAATAATAACCTATATATGTTTTATATTACACAAATAATGGAATGACTACCAGTAACACAAATAGTAAACAAGTTATATATAAATACATATGCATCCAGTTGCAGTTCTCTTGGCAGTATGCCAAATGCATCAAGATAGTTGTGAAATGTAATAATATTCTTTATAGTTTTAAGCATGTCTATTGGCACATTTTT